>NC_143052.1:228898409-229049924 GCF_052426305.1 Pelodiscus sinensis
ACCTCTCCCTGAGAGTGATGAGGGGGGAGAATAAGCAGTATCCTGGTATAAATCTTTGGGGGAGGGCTTTATCCCCCCCGCCCTTCCCAAATAGCTCCCTTGCCTCCTGCATTCCCCCTTACACACCCCAATCTCCTACCCAAGCCCCTTCTCACACTCCCCAACCCTGACTCCTCCACCCCTCCACACTCTCTCTGTCCTGAGCCCCTCCTCACACTTGTCAACCTGACTCCTGCATCCCCTGCACTGATTTAAGGACCCCTCCACATCACTATTGCCTGCCCTGACCCCGCCCCCTCACACACACACACGCCACAACCCTCTGCCCTGAGCTCCCTGCACTCCACCCCACACTTAAATTTCTTACAGGTACTCTTGTATAACAGCTTCCCCAAGGCCCTGCCCTGAGCATCCCTGCCCACTGGGAGGGGTGTATGATATGACAGTATCTGTAAGAAATGGAAGTTATTTTCACCTTAAATCCTGAGAATGAGATCCCCAAATCCTATAGCGAACCAGCAATTCACACTACAGAATTATTAACATACACTCATAGTATACCCTGGATTGTAACATTGCTCCAAGACTAGATCATTGTGTTTTTCCCAAATTTGTTACTGCTTACTAAAATGTGAGTGCATCGCACAAGCAATAATTGATGGAGAGATCACCAAGGGTCTCATTGACTTCAGCACTGTATAGTGTTTTGCTCAGGGTTTGATTCCCAGATAATATAGCTATACTTGCACTAGCTCTTAGTGAGTTAGCATGATAAAAAATAGTAGTGTCACCATAGTAGCATGTAGTGTATCCAAGCAGCAGAATGGGATAGCTGCGCTGAGTACAAACCCACCTGGAGCCTCTCTAAGGCCAGGTTTACACTAGACCTGGAAGGTTGGCTTAAGGTACACAGCTCCAGTTACATACAATATGTAGTTGGAGTCGGCTCACCTTAAACTAACCATGGTGCTATCCATACTGCAGGAGGCAAGGAGTACAGACACCAGCCAGAGCTGCCCTCAGCATTTGATTTACATGTGTATACTAGACCTGCTAAATCGAATGCCAGAACATTGATTTCCATTGCAGCGAGTGATGTCATGCCCTAATGTACTCAAGGCGGCGTGTCACTAGTGGCTGCTTACATGCTATCATGGCTAAACTCGCTCAGTGAGGACTAGCACAACCATGCCTACAGGAGCTGGAAATTATACCCTTAGCTCTAATCCATAGGTATCTTATGGGAGCACCCTCATCCACATCAAGTACTGCATACCACTGTATATTTCACCAACTTTAACAACACTTCCCTGAGATCATATTTTTCACAAAGATGAACAGTTCTTGAACTATTTATCTCAAGGAATAGACAAATATAAGCTTGCCTTCAGTCTCACACATGCATATAGCTCTTTTCTTCAAAAATATATGCTGAACATCACAAACCTAGCCTTCTTTAACATTTGATTATCTGCATTCTCTTTTCAATTAGCTGATTCAATTCAAGATCTTGCTCTCCTCTTCATTTTTATTAAAGGAATTGACTTCATGTCTCATGGATCAGAGGGTGAAAGACCTGGAATTATGAAACTATTTGCAATAATTAATGCAAATTGGAAACAATAATTATCTTAGTATTAATTCCACCTAGTAAAGCTAGTGCACAAAACAAAGGGCCTGATTTTGATGTAAATCCAGATCACTCGCACTGATGTCAATACATTTACACTGATATGAAAGTGATGTGAGATCATCATGTCCAAGATGCTAATATTCTAATCTTTGATACATTGTAAATGCCCTTGTGTCTGACCCAATAAGCTGTTGTATTTATAGTTACAAAGGATTTTTTTTTTACATTATGTTGCAAGATTAGTCTCTGGATGTTTATTATGCTATATGTAATGATAACTGAAAGAGGACTAAAATTGGCTTTAAACAGTGTACTTGGAATTGAGAGTGCAAAGCCAAGATAAGTGAGCTCTCAAGGATTTCAGCTAAGATCAGCTATGGAGGAAAAACTAGTCTATTTAGAGCAATAACTGTAAAGATGTGTGATTTACTTCCAAGCAGAGATTTACCCAAAGGAATTGATCATATCAACTAAGTGAGGAATTAAACTCCTACCATAAGTCTGAAATGTTCCATATAGAAGAACATTGCTAGTGTAGCCTAATTGCATATGCCACCAATATTAAAGCAGGATCAATTGCTGAGTGCTGGTGCTTTGCTGACCACTCTAAAAAGGGAACATCTCTAGCTTGTTCACTTTACAAGTCTTCAAAATCTTACAGTTAGTCATGGAGTCCTCTCTGGAATGAATTATTCTTAATATCTTATGATTAATATATAGAAAAGGAGGGGAAATCACCAGTCCCCATAAGAATGTGAGGTTTTTTTAAAAAACCCTCAATGGTAGCAGCCTTAGGAAGCCATAAGTAGCTTTTGTTTATTTAATATATCTACTTAAAGACTAGCAAAGTCTGAAGCAAAAATTACTCCAACATTGTGGTTAGTGAAATTCACTGCTGAAGAGCCAGGATGTTACATGATCACCAGATCAATTTAGGGCTTATCTTCTTAAGCGCTAGACCAGCACAGCTGCTCTGTAGTGTTCTAGTGAAGATGCTACTATGTTAACAGGAGAGCTTCCCTGATGGCACAGTTATTCCACCACTTTGCAAGGCAGTGGCTGTACTGGGGGGCTACGTCTAGACTGGCATGATTTTCCAAAAATGCTTTTAATGTAAAAGTTTTTCGTTAAAAGCATTTTCGGAAAAGAGCATCTAGATTGGCACGGACGCTTTTCCGCAAAAGCACTTTTTGCGGAAAAGCGTCCGTACCAATCTAGACGCGCTTTTCCGCAAAAAAGTCCTGATCGCCATTTTAGCGATCGGGGCTTTTTTGCGGAAAACAAAGCTGAGCTGTCTACACTGGCCCTTTTGCACAAAAGTTTTGCGCAAAAGGACTTTTGACTGAATGGGAGCAGCATAGTATTTCTGCAAAAACACTGACAATCTTACATGAGATCGTCAGTGCTTTTGAGGAAATTCAAGCGACCAGTGTAGACAGCTGGCAAGTTTTTCCGGAAAAGCAGCTGATTTTCCGGAAAAACTGGCCAGTCTAGACACAGCTGGGGAGAAACTCTCCTATCAGCATAGTGCCCTATGGTATGACTGTTGCTAGGCATGTGGATTTTTCATACCCCTGAGCGATGTAGTTATAGTGATATAGGTCTGTAGCATAGTCCTGGCTTTAGTTTGTTCACATTAAAGAGCCTGTGTCCACAAACAATTTTTTGAAGATCTTATTTGGTGCATCAGATCACAGTAATTATTCCTCTTTTTGCGTTTGTTTGCTTTAAGGTATCTATGGAAACATTTCTAACTACTTTCCTTCTGGCAGCCCTCCATCTGCTATCCCACCGAACTTTACTTCACTCCTGGATCTCACCACTCCAAGGTCTGTGTTTAAATGTTAGAGAGACAAGCTGGATGAGGAAATATCATTTAATGGACCAACTTTAGCTGGTGAGAGACACACTTTGAAATGACATCCTTCTTCATAAGCTGGTCCAATAAAAGATTTTACCACACCCACCTTGTCTCTCTAATATCCTGGGACCAGCACGGCTACAATGACACTGCAAATGTTTAAATGCAGGCATCCAGCCAGGTGTGCCTCTTTCTGATATCAGGTAGTATTGAATGTCTCAGTTCAAGGCAACTGCACCCATTCACCCTTTCTACAGTCGAGCAAGGGTACCTGATCTTAAACTTCCAGCCTCCCCAGCTGTCATTTCTCTCTCATATAACCAATGTGTCTCTTCCACTTCTGCCACAGATGAGGGAATCCCATCCTGGTAAATAGCAGTGCTGTGTATCCTCCTGGTTTCCCTAGTGTCTTTTAAAAATCAGAGCTTTCTATGAATAGGGAAAAGAGAGAAGGCAGTGACCTGGGGATCAGAGGAAAGAGGCTGAGTTAGGTGAAATGAAGGTTTGGCATTCAAGTCATCTCAACATTTTTATCCGAATTTCTTCAAATGCATACAATTACTCTATTATTTCTTTGGCTGCTAACTCAGGTGGGCCTGAACACAGCTCTACGCTGCGCAAGAGCCTACTCTTCCATTGTTGTAAAATCAATCACTTGAGGGTAGCACTCCCACAAATGCCCTACAACAGCTTTGTGACCCCACCCCACAATCCCCTTTTTGGCTGGGACTCTGTGAAATTTCAGATGTAAACTTCTGAAACAGTAAAATGGATCAAAATGTGCCATGAATTAGGTAGACCCCTTGCCAGATGAGATTTTGAGTAATCATGCAGTCCATCCCCCATGGCTGAGGTGGGACTAATTAAACCTAGACTATCCATGACAGATATTTATCTAATCTGTTCTAAAAGAAAGTGTAAATTATAGGAATTCCATAACCTACCTTGGAGACCTATTCCAAAATTTAACTACACTTATTTTTTACTGATATCTAACATAAATATCCCTTTATGAAGATTGATCAGACCTTTATGATAGCTCTGGACACACTTGGGATACATCTACACAGCAGGGCAAAAGTCAAATTAGGCTACACAACTTCAGCTATGTCAGTTGCTTAGCTGAAGTAGAAATAACTTATTTTGGCTTTTGGTGCTTTCTACACAGCATGAAGTTGAAGGAAGAACACTCTTGCTTCGACTTCCCTTACTCCTCATGAAATGAGTGTTACTAGGAGTCAGAGTATGAAGTCCTCCAGCTTGACATTATTTCGAAATAAAGCCTTATAGTGTAGACATGCACTATGTTATTTCAGAATAACACTAGTTATTGTATAGACATACCTTTAGAGATTGGAGTCAGGTCCCCCTCTAATCTTCTTTTCTCAAGATTAAATATACTCAGTTTTGCAACCTTTCCTAACAGGTCAGGTTTTCTAAACCTTTTATCATATTTTGGGGTTTTTGTTGTTGTTGTTGTTGTTGGGTTTTTTCCCCTCCACCTACCATTTATCTGAGTTTGTTAAAGTCAATTTTTCAGAAGTCCGTTGTCCTTATTCTGGTTATCTTATTCCTTCCCTTCCTCACAATCATGACAGCTTTCACTTTATGATAACTTTCACCAAAAATTGCCTTCCACTTTCAGATTAATTACCAATTCTGCCCCATTGGTGAGAATCAAATCTAAAACAGATATTCTTTGGCATATTTCCTCCACTTTCTGAAACAAAAAACTTTTCTCCCAAGAGCTGATAAGAAATTCATGTTTTGCCATATTACTTTTCTAACATATATCTGATTAGTTAATGCCTTCCTTTATTACCAGCGTTTGTGCTTTTGATATTTGTGTCACATTCCCTCTAATTGCGTGTCCATATATAGGATAATAGCCTACTGTTATTAGCAGCTAACAAACCTACTCCTTTAGCTCAAGTGATAAAGGCCCATTCTTTGGGGCTGGCTAAGTAAGCTGACAGACATGGAAGAGAGATGGGAGAGAAAAAAGTTGTGACTATAACTATAAATTATATTATAATTTCATGTAAAAACAATAAAAGTTTTGGGGAGGCATTTCAAGAGTCCCAGAGAGCTCACAGTCTAAAACAACAGACAACAGATTCAGGTAGTCTGACAAAGGAGTATAGTGAAACAATGAGGAAATACAAAGTCAGCATGATAAGCAGTGGTCCCAGATGAATAATCATTGTCATGTTTTTGAATGCATAATTCACTGCCGTTCTGCAGCGCCTCTGTTATTTTTTCCAAGTAGCCAGTAAAAGCTTAACAAAGCCAGAGAAGCAGGGGTTAAGTTGCATCTTGCAGAGTGACAGGAGGAATCACAATACCACTCACTTATATGGTGGCTGGGGAAGCGAACGTTACCTTGCTCACTCTCGAGAACAGGCCTGAATTTCTAAAAATCCTGGCATCAAAGATCTTTCCAGACCACACCACATTCATATTGGTGAACCTGCCATGGTGATCAAGCAGGCCCTGCAGCATCGTGGAGAAGTACTTTTCCTGTTAAAAAAATGGTCTTGTGTGGGGAACCAAAAAGAGCCATCTGAATCCCATCAGTAGCCCTTTTTTTATCTCATCGGTACAAAGCAGTCAGTAACTTCCTGCACACTGCCAAGCATCATGGCACAAACTCTCATATTGAGTGGAACTCTGTGGACCATTTTTGCAAATGTAGATGCGGATACCAATTTTTTATCCTTGCAGGTCTCTACCAACGGAGCCACACCGACAGGGTGTTCAGAGCCAGCAGGTCTCCCTGGCATGCTATTCTCCTTTGTTTAGGGATCCCCACCTACTAAGAAAAGGAAACTATGGAAAGACCAGGCAGTCAGGAAGTGCCTTCTCAGCCATAACTGCTAAATTAGAAACAGTGGGTAACTGCTAAATTAGAAACAGTGGGTGTGTCCTGATGATACAGGAGGAACTATCCTGAATGTTTTTCATCCAAATCTAAATTAATTCCCCTCTAATGTTAGAGATGCTATAGAGTCTGTTTTTCAAGATTTAATATCTGTGGCTCAGCAGAAAGCAGCAAATAGTAAACAATTTACGAGTAGGACAGATCCTAAAAGATTTTATGACTGAAGAGTTTCAATGAAGTGTGGAGAAGCAAGCCACAATTTAGATACTTTAATGAACCATATCTTCAAAGTTCACTCATCAGTAATCTTTGATAGAGTGTTAAAGATCTTTGAAAAGAACTTCCCCTGTAAGAAAAAAAAAACTGTCTGAACATAACTAGCAATAATATTTTAGATGCAAATGGGTGTATTTTTGGCAAGGAGCCCTCTCTCAACTTTTATATGGGAGATGGGCCTACATGATAGGTTGTTTTGGCTCCAGAGCTGATTTTGACAGCTAACTAAAGTTATCCTGTAAAGCATATGAAACCACCTGCCTTGTCTCCTTCAAGGAATTAAAAATATTTATAATTTGACATGTAAGAAATGATCTGATTCACTTGCAAGTAGAGCAGGAATACTACCTTAAAATGGAGGTATCTCAAGTAACAAACCCAGTATTTAATAAGTCTCAGAGGGGTAGCAGTATTAGTTTGTAACCTTAAGAACAACAAGTAGTCCTGTGGCACCTTAGAAGCTAACAAAAATATATAGAATCACGAGTTTTTGTGGGCAAAGCCCACTTAATTAGATGAACTTGAGTATTTAATAGTTCCCTTAGTTCCACTAAACGTTAATGGACTGTGTTGAAGAAACTACTCATCTGAAATTTTTTTTGGCAAATTAAATATGTCCAAAGTATTTGTTTAAGTGAATCTGAGGACAAACCTTCTACCTCAAACAGAAGTTTAGAGATGTCACCAACAAGTGTGTGTTGTGTGTCAATTTAGTAAATGAAGACTTTATAAAATCAGTTATATTCCACACATTTACCACATGCATTGCTTTTTTCAATAACTGGTCCATTAGGTGAACCTCTTGTATTTCTTTGCTCATTAGTTCAACAAAAGAAAAAGAAAGTAGAAGCTGCAGCAGAAAATTGTGTGAATCTAAAAGTTTTTAAAACATTTTATGAGAAGTAGAAATAGCTCCTTATTATTCAATTAACATCACTGGACAAAAGAATCACTTCTCTGTATTTGAGATATTTCCCACAGTAATAATGCTAATATTACACATTGTAGTTATTACATATACTTTATCACTTTTCATCCAAGGATTTCACTGAACTTTGTGAATGTTTTAACTCAACTTTTCAAAGATTAGTGTGAGGGACTTGATATTTATTTTTATAGGTGGAGAAACTGATAAAAGCTTACCCACATTAGCTTTTTATCCATAGATCAAAGTGTTCCGCTCAGGCGTGTTAGTATTATCGTAAAAAAGTATGATTATCCAAACTCCAGTTTCCTGACCCTTAGACCTGTTCTTTCTCAATTGGATAACAGCAGTCCCTAAATTGTTGCTTCCCCCATTGCAGTCAAAAGAGGGTTGCATTTGTTTTATGCCCAGGCTGAACCTGGCTACTGCTTCGGATGATGAGGATCTAGGTTAATAAATGGGCAAGCATGCTTTACCTTATCATCTCCTGTAAGTTAATTTTCTTGCTGCCTGCACACCCTTTTTGTTCTCTCCGCATGCAAGGCTCTCAGGGTACGTCTACACTAGCTCCCTAATTTGAACTATGGAGGCTAATGAGGGTGACCAAAATTGCAAATGAAGCACGGGATTTAAATTTCCCACGCTTCATTACCATGTTCCCGGGCGGTCGCCATCTTGGAAACTGACTAGCCCGGAATAACTGCCTGCATCTACACACGGCAGTGAAACAGGAATTCGAAGTAAACCCCTTAACTCGAATTAGCTGTTAAACCTCATTTCACAAGCAGTAACAGCTAATTCAAGTTAGGGGTTTACTTCGAACTCCCGTTTCACTGCCGTGTGTAGATGCAGGCAGTTATTCCGGGTTAGTCAGTTTCCAAGATGGCGACCGCCCAGGAACATGGTAATGAAGTGCAGGATATTTAAATCCCGTGCTTCATTTGCAATTTCGGTCACCCTCATTAGCCTCCATAGTTCGAACTACGGGGCTAGTGTAGACGTACCCTCACTGAATTCTAGTCCTACGTAAGGATGGGTGAGGTAATATCTTTTGTTGAACTTTCTTGATAAATTGATGTTCGGGTGTTGTGTAGTGTCCAGTTGGTTGCTACTGATGCCATGATACCTCATCCACCTTGTCTCTCTAATATACTGGGATCAACACAGCTACAACATCATTACATATGGTGTTAAATTACATTAATTTGCTGCTTAAATCAATTTTATGATCAGCTTGCATCACCTTTTGTCTGAACGCTTTATTTGATCCACATATTTCTAAGGGAAGTTTTAACCATTTACTCCCCGGTGAATTTGGCTTAAAAAGTAAATGGGTAAAATCCTAAAGGGAGAGTATTTCTTATAACAATGGGCCACATTTGGGCTAATGGAATTCTCTAATGGAATTCTATTGACTTTAGTTGAATTACACTGAGCTTGTTTTTAAGTAGTAATGTTTATTTACTTTGAAATGAATAAACACATATTTCAGGTGCCTACCAGAAACTCCATATTCAGTATTTTGACACAGATTCATTCCTGGTGTAGCTACATTGAAATCAATAGAGTTACACCAGGGATGGATGCGGGCCCTCTTAATTTAAATTATTGCAGAAACATTTAGGGCCACATTAGGCATTGATTCCCATGTATCCTCTGTTGATTTTAATAGCATTATGCCATTATAGGTAAATATAGAATGTTCCTACTGATTTTATTCCCTGAGTAAGAGGTGTCTAGGGTTATGTTGCAGCACCAAAGCCTTGGCAAGGTTGTGGGCCCTTGGCTATTCGGCAGAAGGAGAATAAATTAAACTATCCCTGAATTCCTGTAGATTTAAATTCCTGTAAATTAAAAATATAACCTAATTCTGATGGACTATTTCTGTTTCCATTCTTACATTTTAGAGCAGTGACACTCAGACCTCAGTGGTTCAAAAGCCAAATTAGTGATCAGCATTATCAAAAAGAGCAACGGTGGTATGAATTTGTGGTTTCAGTTTGCATTTCTTGGTTTCATTTTGCATTATCATATATTATCTCATAGCACAGACTAAGGATTCCACAATTGTTACCATCATAAAGAAAGCATCCTGCCTGGGTAGCAACTTAGACTGGTTCTTAATTAAATCACATCATATTTAATATCACGTGCTGCAATGAGCCACAGAAGATCCATTAAAGAGCCACTTGAAGCTCCAACCCTCATTCCGAGTATCACTGTTTTAGAAGTACAAAATGCATGATCACAGTAGATGCGGTTATGAAGCTGAATTCAGCACTCATTAATGCCTCTGCTGTCAACAGTGTTATACATTATCTTACACCAAAGCTATATTTGGATTACTAAATCCTAGCTTCCTGACCAAATTGCTAAACACTTGGCATGAAAGTGTTAAAAAGGGAGAAATAAATTCTAAATCAAAAAAGCAACTATTCTATAGCATGACTGTACTATATACATAACTAAACACACAACCATACATTCGCTTTTTAGGTGCATTTCCAAAAATTTTCTCTTCATTTCATCCAATCATCCTAATCTAAAGCTTCATATGTTTCTAGGTTTCATTATTGTCATCCAATTACAAAGAATCAGCAAATGTAGACAGAGGATGTAAACAGTGAATTAAGCTTGAGCTTCTCATTTCTCCAGAATTCATCAGATAAATTTAAAATAAGATTAGTATCATATCTTTGGACATTTGGTTCACGTTCTTTACCGTTCTTATGTATTTATCAGCATTTCATTGAAGAGGTAGGTCTCTGGTGTATTTTTAATCTCATTTCAGTTCATATTTTTTCAATTTTCAGTTGATATGAAAGATAGATATTTAAACACTGTTTGCAGATGAATTTAAAGAAGCTGTGTTTCCCTCAGCCAGACTAAACTGATGTAAACATAAACCATTTTCCTTCAAATCAGGAACAGAACCCCTTAAATAAGAAAAATGTATATATCAAAACCTAGAGCATGTCATAAAGTTAGGAAGGCAAAACAAATTAAAATAATTGCTCTGATTCATGCAAAGGCTTTTCTCAATGTGAAGCTTTAGTTTCCGCTTATCAAGCCATAATGTTCTGTTGAATGAAGAGTATTAGAGATACTAGGAATTCATAATATAATACTGAGAAGTTTTAAGATGTAATCAGAAAAATCTCCTTACTTTGTGCAGAATTATAGGTCATGGCTCAATAAATCATATACAAACACAGTACAGCCTCCCATTTGGATGGTTCCATGTGCTAAATGATTCAAGGTGGGATTTGAACCAAGATGACCTGATGAGGGTCATTCAGGCAAGCGTCTTAGAAGAAAAAAAAAGAATTTAGGGCCTACTCACATCTGCATTACTGAAGTTTGACACCAGTGAAACTTCACTGAAATCAAAGCAATTATATCAAAGTAAAATTGGAGGAGAAAAATGGTGAAGAGCTAAGCAAATTTTTTTCTCTGAAGCTTTTCTCATGAAAAATGTCAATTTGAAACACCAAAATGATAAATGAATTTGCATTGACTTTGCTAAATTGTTTATTTAAAAAACCCTGAAATATATTTTCAACATTTTCTAAACAAAGCCTTTCAATTTTTTAAATTTATTTAAAATTCCCTTCAGTTTTATATTTTAAATCTTTTACAATGGCAAAAATCTAAATTAAATATCTTGATTTTTTTAAATAAAAATTTTGTTAAATGCCAAATTATTTGTTTTTGCTTTCTGATTCACTGAATCACACTTTTTAAAAAATGTAAAGACTAAGAAGTTTGTTTTGACATTTTCACAACAAAGTGCTACAATCTTTCATTTCAAATCAATATTGTGTTCAAAATTTAATTATATTTTTATTTTGAGGGCATTAACTACTCCCTGGAAATGTAGCAAATGAACAAATATAATTAATTTCAGGTCAAACAAAATATTTCCTTTGACCTAAAATTATTTTTTTTCATTTCAGTGAGAGAGGGGAAAAAAAGAAAAAATTAGTCTGCATTTGAAACCTTGCAATTATTCATGTCCTGTTGCCTGCCCTCCATCCCCCCGATCTTTTGGTCCTTTTCAGCTTTCCTTAGAACAGCATTTGTCCCTGCACATTTAAATGGAGCAGTTAGGATTGTACATGATTGGCTACTTGCTTTTCTTCAGACAGAACATGCCAATCTTTGCTATCCTTTTAGCAATCAGAGTTCCATTTTCCATGTCTTTTCTCACTTCTCCTGCCCCCCTCCCCAGCAGAAGAAAGTTCAATCACTCTTTTAAAAGACTCTTTCCTGCCTGGCCTGCTCACTTGTACCAGAGGAGGAATACCAGCCCTGGGAAGTGAGTTCTCTCTCACAAACACCCACTGTGATTTGTGACACAGGGAGCTGTTGCCAGGAAGTAAGCATGCTGCACCAGTTTCCTCTCTCATGCTGATCTGACATCTTGACCAACACACCAAAGACAGAAACTGGGCCCTCCTGAGATCAAAATATAAATCAGTGCATATGTCTTGAGCCACAAGCTGTAACAGACCAATATTCTCCTTAGATCCAGGCCACATAAGACATCGAGCAATGGGTTCCATGCTTCCCCTCAATGGCAGAAACTCATCCTGAATATGAGGCCCAGAGCAGGTCAAATCCTGCACAACTCCCCTAATTTATGTGACAGTGTTCATCTTGGCAAGCATAATGGGAATGGAACAGGTGACCTCCAGAAACGCAAACTTCAGTCACTACAGAGCCATGTTCTGGAACATGGGGTTGCAACAGACTGATATCCTCTATGGATCAGTGTCAGGCTCAGATCTTGTAGCGAAGTTAGTCTCCTGGCAGCCCAATGACAGAAATTAGCAGCTGGCCTGGTTGATGAAACCTCTCAACAGGTCAGGAAAGGCAGCTGGCTGGCTTTTAAGCTCGAGAGCATAACTGCTTTCTGATTGCTCATTGTGTTCCTGCCTGCTGCTTTACTCCTCTCTATGTTGACTGCTCCTCACCTTGCTCCAGCCATACTCCTCATTCCTGTTCCTGCCACGTTTCCCCTCTTCACTCCTGCTCAGTTTCTGCAACCTCACCTTGCTCCCTTCCCCAGACCCTTGTTCTGCCTTGGGCTCCTGGCATGGCTACTGGATGCTGAGTCCAGCTCTGACGCCAGGTTTGCATCTGATTCCATGCTCTGGCTCCACCCATAAGGTTTGACCATCCATGGTCCAGTGTCTAATAATCAGGCACAGAAGGTGGCTGGTAACTCATACTGACAAGTGTGTTACACAGGCACGTAGCAGAGTGCACAACTAAGCTCTCAGACATTAGCAAGGAACAATCTGAATACTTGATCAGTCGACAGCACTGTTTAAGAAATGAGATGCTTTAAAGGAATGATAGAGGACGGCAGGCAAAGCTTCATTTGTAGAGGCATCATCTTGTTAGGAAGCAAAATAGATCAAAATGGGACTGTTTATACAATCTAAAATAGCTTTAATAAACTAAATGTTATAGAAAAACCAAAAGATGTTATTTTTTTTTACAGCTGCAATTTTTAAACACCTCTGTCTGACCTGTTGACAAATCCATGTGCTGTCTTTGATGCTTTGTCATGCTCAGTCTGACAGCTGCCATTGCCTGACAGTCATCTCAGTAATGATGGGTTTTTTTCTCCTACATAAGTCTTGAGCTGCAAGCTCAGCTACCAGAGTGTGATGGGAACAATAATATTTTATATTTACAGCGAAGCCAGAGAAAACATTTCCCTTTGCCTTTTTTGCTCCTTGGATAGTTATGCGATTCTTAGAATGGTGGAGACTATTAGAGCCAGTAATCTCTGACCGACCAATAAAAAGGTAAAAAGAAAATTTACCTGCCTCCATGTATAAAGTCAAAGGGAGACAATGCTTTACAACTATATAGGTATAGATACAGATCTGCAGGAATCAATTCCCTTGCCACTGATGTGCAACCATCTCCAAAGATGAAATGTAGCAATGATTTAAATGTTTTGGAATGGTAATGGTTAATAAAATTGGACCAGATTCTTATTTATGATCCATTCCTTTCACACAGTCAGGCAGTGCAAAGAGGCTGAGAGTTGGGCCATAAACAACAAAGGGAGAATTCCCTTTGCAGAAAGGAACTCCACATTGGCATTAACCCACTTCCTGCACCAAGGGTCAGCTAGAGGAATAAATAGGCCGAGAGGCACAGGTCAGCAGAGAGCTCCACTTCATCAGTCTCCAGAGATGTAAGGCCCTTGTTGGGACAAGATTGCAACCAAGGGTATTCTGTCAATTCTGTTCAAGAAACACACTCATTTGTGATGACACTGGGGAAACTTCCTCCTAACAGTTCTTTCATTTCTATCGTTATTGTTCTCTGCACCTTTAAAACAGATCAGCTGATCCATGGCGACATAGAGCCAGTTGAATCAAGGCAAGAGCCCAAGGTACCAGATGAGCAAGGCACTGCATGTGTTTGACCCACAGGAAAAAACATTTTAGTTGGGCAGTAATATACAAGATATGCACAATCTATACCAAAGGTCAGATCCTGAGATGGCACCAACAGCTATAACTCGATGGCACAGCTCCACCAGCTTCCAATGTACAGCCGCTCAGGATTCAGCCCCAGACTCTGCAATGTGTGCTGTTTTATCTCTTAATAATATAATCAATGGGGTTAAAAAGACCAATCAGGGATGGTGGTGGTTCTTGTCAGAGAAAAGCCTTTATAGTCCCTGCACTGCCTCTGTTTCCCAGTAGCTGTGCAGGCACAGTCACATGAGTATGTATTGTGCAGCTCCTCTTCCCTTTTGGATTGCTTTCTGCATCTTCTATTGCATCTGTGGTACCAGCTGCCACTAAATTTGAAGTTGGTACCATGTATATTTAGCTATATAGAAAGCAATGATTTAAGCTGACCAAAAAACCCCACAAATGGGTGTCTCTGCTCCCGTGCCCTGCAGCAGACTACACACACAGCTTAGTGCAGTTGCAGGGGAAATATTCTATTTACAGTGCTAGTGGATGTCACCAGAGGGTGCTATTACGAATAGTGTTACACAAGTTCTATTTAATTATATCATGCATAATTAGCGAAAGCTGGGGGGGAATGCTAATTCTCAGCTGTGATACAGTTCTTTGTAGAAGCCAAACATCTCACCAGTAAAATTTGTTCTCTGCTTAAGACTCTGTTTGACTGTTTTATTCCTTAGTTTAGATACCAACACAAGCAACTGTAATCTTGTGTTATCCTTGCCACAAGTCCGAGCAACTCAAAGGTAGTTCTAACTGCTACCTGATTGTCTACAGCCCAAGGTGCAGTTCTGGAAGCCATAAATAGCTGGAGTTCAGACCCAGAGGCGTCCCCGCCACACCACTTTTGCATCCAAGAATGTCTCCTATGTTGGTGGCTGAAAAGGGTGGATTGTTGCACTGCTACAGAGAATCCCCGGCTGGTGCAGAGTTGCCATTGTGTATAATTAAGTAGTGTACTGAGTAAGAGGGCTTGCTGATTACTTTGCACTATTACATCACAAAGCAGCCAGAGAATAGGCAAGAATCTGCTCCAGCAATTCTTAAAAGGGAACTAGTGGTTTAGACATATTCATAAATCCTTACAACAACAAAAAAGAAAAGATGAACCCTTAAAACCAAAGTATAATGAACATAGACTGTTATAGTCTCATGCTACAAATTAAAAATATTTTGCTGCACATTAGGTATCTTCTGATGTAGTATGGAAGCCCAGTGCAGAAAATCAATCAGTGGAAAACCTTGGAAGTTTTCATTTAATCCATTCATTTGCATTTGATCTTCTCCTTGTAGCATCTAAGTTTTGTAGACTTAAATGGGATCTAATCTTGCCATTCTGAAGCTTCCTTGTCTTCTTCTTTGTTTGTGTGTATGTAGATAGCATTTCCTTTATCCTAGAATTTAATGTCCCATTTAGATTAATTTTTAACTATAAAAAGGTAATTGCATTTAACTTTTTATATTTCAGTTGTTCATTAGTATGCAACTTTCACTGGTAACTCAGTATCGAACATTCCCACAATCAAGATGGGATCCATCCATGTCCTCTGAACTACAACTCTAAGGGTGTGACTCCACAGCACCCTAAATTCGAAATAAGATACGTAATTTGTGTAGTGCAAATTGCATATCTTATTTTGATTGAATTTTGAAATCAGATATTTTGAAATGTGGTGCATCTACACAGCACCAAATTTTGAAATAATGTGCTATTTTGAGACATCTCTTAACCCTTGTGGTTTCCGGGAAAAATATTTCAAAATAATGGGTGGCTTATTAAGATGCGGGATAGTATTTTGGGATACCTTTGGTATCAGTATGGATGTATCCTAAGTGATCTATAAACCATTAAAACTATGAATATTGGCTTGGATGTTTAGATTATCCTCATTTTGAGCTTGTCTGAGAGTCTAAACTTCTAAAAGAGTCACTTATGTCTGTGTTATTTCAGCAAGATCAAATTCATATTGTTATCTTAATAACAAAGTCAGTTCAGTGAAAAAAAATAAAAATGAATTCCTGTGGGCTTGCTTTGGAAGAGGTGCTAGATTTAAATATTAAAGACTTGGCAGTATTAAAAGCTACAACACAAAAATATCATTGAATTCAATAGAAACTAGAGAGCATTTTGATATATAATTTATATATGTAAATTATTTAGTATTTATGCAAATTAAGCTATTATGAAGATCTCCTGTATTGTGAATGGTGCTTCAACTCATGGACCCAACAACTGCTAATAAAATAAATATTGAAATAAAAATATATTTTAGTTGAAATGTATGTATATAGATGGCATCAAACTACACAGAAAATTTGAGAGCACACTGTTTGTTTTATTTACTGAAGACTTTTAAAAGTACCTCAGTGCATTTAATATGAATGTTCCAAAATATCTTTCTTTGAATTTTACTGAAATATTATTATTTATATCACAGAACCACTGTGAGGTCTGAACCTTCTAGCAAGCATGAAAAAATATTTTGCCACTTATGCGGTTCAATTCTTTTTTACATTTAACCAACTTTAATGTTGTTTAGCGAAGACAAAACATGGCTGTCAGACTAGTGGGAGGAAACATAGGTCAAATGATGACTACCAATACCATTCATCAAAACATTTCCTTATGCTACACCGGTGCAGTCATTACCAGAAAGACTTGGAGGAAAAGACTGTTCACATCGAAGTGTCTTGGGACCTTAACAATCAAAAACCGAGAAATATCCAGATGTCCAGAGATGAATACTTCCTCCTCTAACTCCCAGCCAATTGAACAGTTAAAGATTTTTCTTTTGTTCTGATGCTGAGTAGGCACTAGAAAAATTGTTCAGATAAAACCTTAGCTCGAAACCCTAAGAGACTTTTCCACGTCTGAAAATCTGAAGAAGTGGGTTGTGCCCATGAAAGCTCATGATAACATCTACATTTGTGTTAGTCTCTAAGGTGCTGCAAAACTATTTGTTGTTTTTAAAGTTTTTCTAGTTGTAGACTAACATGATTACCCCCTTTGAAATTTTAGAAAATCTTTGGTTACCTGTTTTCTAAAATGATATTACAACTTTGTTCCCACTCTTCATCTTGAGACTCCAGCCAAGACAGGAAATAGAAGTGCTAAGATCCAGTGAGAAATCTCATCCTCCTAATAGGGCAAGCCCAAACACATATAGGAATTGTCAGCAACCTTTTGAAGAAGATTCTACTAATGAGATTTCCAACATAATTAAAATGAAGTAGAGAAAGAAGTATCCACATGCTGGTGTGCCTAATTGGACCAAACCTAGCTTCTGAGGGCCTTGTGTTCCAAGGACAGAGGTCCCTTGGATTAGAATGGGAATTCTCTGTGTGGAGTGAAGTGTGGAGGATCATATGCAGAATCTTTTGAGATTCACAATTAAAGACATCAAAAGTCTAAAAGGTGCTGTCAGAAGACTTACCTAAACAGAGAATTATTTTTATTCGGAAATGGACCAATCGCCATATGTAAGCTATATTCTGAATACATGAAAGACTGGCATGTTAATATCTCCATATGTACAGGCAGTCCCTGAGTTACGCGGATCCGACTTATGTCGGATCCATACTTACGAACGGGGCTTTCTCGCCCCGGAGCTCGCAGGCGAGAAAAGCTGCTCCAGGTGCCCCTGGTCTGCTGGGGACCATCTCCAGCAGACCAGGGACACCCGGAGCAAAGCCGGGGAGGCGGAGGGGTCCCGCGCCTCTGAGGCTTTGCTCTGGCAAAGCCTCAGAGGCGCGGCACCCTGCCGTCGCTGCCGCTTTGCTCCCGGTGCCTCTGGTCTGCTGGGGACCATCTCCAGCAGACCAGGGACACCGGGAGCAAAGCCGCAGCGGCAGCGGAGTCCCGCGCCTGCCCGGCTTTGCCACAGCAAAGCCTCAGGCGCGGGACCCCTCTGCCTCCCTGGCTTTGCTCCAGGTGTCCGTGGTCTGCTGGAGACGGTCCCCAGAGGCGCGGCACCCCGCTGCTGCTGCGGCTTTGCTCCCCGTGTCCCTGGTCTGCTGGGGGGGGGGGCACAACCCCAGCAGACCAGGCTTTTGTTGTGGACCCTGGGGTAGAGCAGCTGGGGTGCTGCCGGGTTGGTCCTGCAGGGAAAATAACTGCATTACATTTTAAGAAGGTGTGCATATTTCTTATCACCTCTTTCTTTTACTCATCTGTCCTCTTTCCAGGCAGGCAGTCTGTTATAGCTTTTCAGAGCAAAAGTCCTTCTTCACATACAAATGTAACACATTGCTCCAAACCCTTTTTCCCTACAATAATATTATTGTTTAAAGAGCTAAACTACAGCCCCAATTTATATGGGGTTATTGTTTTGATTTTAGGAAGAAGAATGAAGGACAAAGGAATGTAGGGTTGCCATATTTGAACTATCAAAAAGGAGGACACTCATGAGAGGGAGTGAATGTGTATCAGTATCTACCAACTCATGGGCTGCGTCTACACTGGCATGATTTTGCGCAAATATTTTTAACAGAAAAGTTTTTCTGTTAAAAGTATTTGCACAAGAGAGCATCTATACTGGCATGTGCCTTTGCGCAAAAGATTTGCTTTTGCACAAAAGCATCCGTGCCAGTTTAGATGCTCTCTTGCGCAAGAAAGCTCCGATGGCTATTTTAGCCATCGGGCTTTCTTGCGCGAGAAATTGATGTTGCCTGTCTACACTGGCCTCTTGCGCAAGAACACTTGCGCAAGAGGACTTATCCCTGAGCGGGAGTGTCAGAGTATTTGCGCAAGAAGCACTGATTTCATGCAGTGGAACATCAGGGTTCTTGCGCAAATACTCGTGGCCAGTGTAGACAGGCGGCAAGATTTTGCACAAAAGCACTTGCTTTTGCGCAAAATCTTGCTAATGTAGATACAGCTGCGTTGTATAGTATTTAACACATTAATACAGCATGAGTTGGTAGATACTGATACAGATACAGTCTCCCAGGAGTGTCCTCTTTTTTGAAAGTTCAAATATGGTAACCCTAAAGAAATAGGTCTTTAAAGATGATACCAGAGCAAGTGCATTATATAGACAATTGGTTTTCTACAAAGCCAGAAGCTAAAGAAAATAACACCACACAGGTTAGGCAATGCATTTGAAATCAATTGGATATCTTCACAGGCTTATTCCATGCTTCATCATGTGTTAGTTCTTCTATTTTGAATCAGAAAAGTCTTTAACTGCCTTAGGCCAAGTTTACATCACCACTTACTTTGCCATAACTTACATTGCTTCGGGGGGTATGAATAAGTCGCCTCCCTGAGTGATGTAAGTTACACCAACCTAAATTCTGATGTGAATAAAGTTTCTCCTTCCATATAGCTACCACCGCTCACAGAGGTAGATTTATGAAACCAATGGGAGACCCTTCTAATATCGTCATAGAACATCTTCACTAGATGCCCCACAGTGCAGCCTCACTGATATACCATGTCTAGTGTAAATTAGCTCTAACTCAGGGAGAACTAGTAGGCAGAGGATGTTACCCACTACAACTCAAAGTGGATAAAATAATGAAAGGAAAATAAATCTGTATGGGTATGTCTACAATACCCCCCTAGTTCGAACTAGGGGGGTAATGTATGCATACCGAACTTGCTAATGAAGCCCGGGATTTGAATTTCCCGGGCTTCATTAGCATAAAGCCGGCACCGCCATTTTTAAAAGCCGGCTAGTGCGAACCCCGTGCCGCGCGGCTACACGCGGCACGGGCTAGATAGTTCGGACTAACAAGCCATTCCGAACTCTCTGTACACCTCGTTCCACGAGGCGTACAGATAGTTCGGAATAGCTTGCTTGTCCGAACTATCTAGCCCGTGCCGCGTGTTGCCGCGCGGCACGGGGTTCGCACTAGCCGGCTTTTAAAAATGGCGGTGCCGGCTTTATGCTAATGAAGCCCGGGAAATTCAAATCCCGGGCTTCATTAGCAAGTTCGGTATGCATACATTACCCCCCTAGTTCGAACTAGGGGGGTAGTGTAGACATACCCTATGAGAGGACAGAAGCACAGAGTGAAAAGATGACCTAAAAATATGCCAATGCTACCCCTGTATCACTAGCAAATTAGATAGATAGATAGATAGATAGATAGATAGATAGATAGATAGATAGATAGATAGATAGATAGATAAGCTATGTCTAGACTGCAAGCCTCTTTCGAAAAAGCAAGCCTCTTTCGAAAAAGATACTTTCAAAAAAGCCTCTTTTGAAAAAGAGCATCTAGACTGCAACCAGTACTTTCGAAAAAGCAAGCTGCTTTTTCAAAAGAGAGCACCCAGGCAGTCTGGATGCTCTCTTTCAAAAAAGCACAGTTTGCATTACATAGCGCCTTTTTTTGAAAGAGCACTTTTGAAAAAAGGCGTTATTCCTCGTGAAATGAGGAGTACCACCATCGAAAGAAAAGCCGTGTTCTTTCGATTTAATTTAGAAAGAACGCGGCTGTAGTCTAGACGCAGGTGAAGTTTTTTCGAAAAAATCCTGCAGTCTAGACACAGGCATAGGAATAAGGGATCTTTTGAAAAAGGCTTTATTTTCTGAAAGATCCGCGTCTAGACGGGCGCTTTTTTCCGGCAAAGCTCCGAGCCGGAAAAAAGCGGCAGCCATGTTTATGCAAATGAAGCGGGGGGGATTTAAATCCCTGCTTCATTTGCAATTGCGATGTGTCTAATTTGCATCCCTTTTACTGAAAAGGGATGCAGTCTAGACACAGCCTTGCAGTTTTAGGATGACTATGTGTAAATCCTGTGGGACAGTGTGCAGTTCTGGATCGCATGACTGGAGAGAAGAAGGTTCATCCTTTAACTGTTCACTTTCTAAAGTTGTACAATTTTTGTATGACATTAAAGTGGAAGAAGGGAGGGTGATATTATCAGGATAACATGAAAACATACTTTCAACAGTGTCTTTAGACACATTTTAATTTAGGAATAAAATTAGACAACGGATTTTAACCACCATAGGAGTGATATTCTAGAACACAAGTGGAGCAGTGGAGGCAAAAACCTGTCTTCAATCCTGAGCTTGATAAGTGCATGGAGGGGATAGTATGAAGAGACTACCTCGGTAGCACATAATAGATCCGCCACTGCTAAGAGCAAATATCCCCAACAGCTAGTGATTGGGTTCTTGATGGGAAGGACTTTGAGTTACTACAAAGAGTTCTTTCCCAGGTATCTGTCTTGTCACATGGCCATATTTGTGATTCTTGTCACATGGCCATATTTGAGGTCAGGAAGGATTTTTTCCCCACAACAGCTTGGAACACAACCTGGGATTTTTTGTTTGTTTGTTTGTTTGTTTTTTTCCTTCCTTTGCAGCATAGGACAAAGGTCACTTGCAGGTAGAAATTAGTGTAAATTTTAGATTCTCTTTAACAAAGTCTTTGTACCATGATTTGAGGACTTCAGTAACTCAGCCAGAGATTATGAGTCTATTACAGGAGTGGGTGCATGATGTTCTGTGACGTGTGATGTACAAGAAGTCAGACTGGACAATCACAATGGTGTCTTATGGCCTTAGAGTCTATGAACTAAAGGGGCACTGTTTGCTGTTCAGTAATAGTAATAACCAAGTGACTTAACAGCTTTCTTCTTAGCAGCCACTCAATCTAGTTCACCCGATCCTCTTGAAACATTGTAACTTTCAGATGAATAGTGATGAGTTCTAAGTGTTTGGGACTAGATATGATGTATGTTCTTGTTACAAGAGCTCCATGAAGCATCTGAGGCATAATGTCAGGACAATAATGGAAGAATTACGACAACTATTTATCATAATATTTCATGGTGGATATTTCAGAAGATACTAGATCAAACAACATGAGCAGCACTTGACACAACATTTATTTTTCAGTCACCATCAGACCAAGGAAGTGCAGAGAAGTTTGTTTCTCTTATTCATCCTTTTTCTGTTGAAGGACCTTGATTGTGCATCAACACTTTCCACATAATCTCTGCAGTATGAAAGAATGAAGCAGCAAGAAAGTATCTATTTTGCCTCACATTTATTGAATATACAATAGTTAGTGTGTCCTACAGCCTTCAATACTTTCATTCAAAAGCCAGAACAGTGATTCTGAAAATCCTCACTCCAAAGGGAACTAACCTAAAGACTTACACCTCATTTTAAACCCCACTCACAAATGCTGCGTTGATTTATGTGGAAACTTGATATCAGCTCTCACTAGCAGCTTCAGACAACCTCTACTTAGTAGCATCCATCGTTCTATTATCTAGTTCTTCAGAATCTTCATGTGACAGTGGAACATCTCCACAGCAATCTTTTTGAATTTTTCTTCTTTATATATTATTTACACCGTTGACTTCCATGATTTCTCATGACTTACACCACTGTATATTGCTGTACAGGCCCCTTGTGCTTGCCAGGGTTTCAGGAGTTTAATGTGATATATTTGTTCTTGCTTCCGATGTCCTGGTTGTTGCACATTATAATTCACCTCCCCTTCATGTTAATTTATCTCATAAGCTCTCTGCCACTGGGCTTAGTGTTTGGTGTGGGCACTAGTATCATTACCCAGTCTCCAGGCTGGAACCTCCAATCATTTGCTTGCCGGTTGCAGTATGCCTCTTGGCCTTTTGGGCCTCCTCCATATGTTTCTGCATAATGGAAGTATCCTGTGCTATTCAGTCCTTCATTTGCTATTTGGTCCCTCATGTTCTCCTACATTTTTCCCCTCAGTTGGCTTCTTTTTCTTTGAGGGTGGTGTCCATATAAAAGCTCAAAGAGGGAAAGTCCAGTGAACGCCATCTGGGGAACCTCCTGGATGGCGAACATAAGATAAGGTATCAGCATGTCCCAGTCCTTCCCATCCTTGCTTACCACTTTCCTGATCATGGACTTGAGGGTCCGATTAAATCTTTCAGCCAGGCCATCAGTCTATGGATGGTAGACGGTACCTGGTAGCATAATCCAAAATGACCAATCTATATTGGTGGCCCTGGGCTGTTTTTTTCCAGTGGCCCACTAGGTCCATGGCAATCCATTCAAATGAAACCTCAATGATTGGTAGGGACACCAAAGGGGCGAGGGCTGTGTAGTTGGCACTCGAGGCATGAGGTACAGTATCATCGGACATCTTCATGAACCCCCAGCCAGAAAAACCTGTGTAAAACTCTTGCTTGGGTTTTCTCCATCCCCAGATGTTCCCCCAAAAGGTGACTGTGAATGAGGCTCAAAGTTGCCCTCTGGCGCTTGTGAGATACCAGAAGCTGGTGTACCTCTTGGTCCTGCAGGCATGTGACATGGTATAGGAGGTCTCTATTCATTATGAAGCCTCAGACCTCGGGTTTTCCCAGCTACGGGTGCCCCATCTATTTCACCTCCTTTCTGGCATTCTCGTAACTGGGGTCTTTTACCTGGTCCAAGCCAAATAGTACCCTCTGGGGACTTAGTAGCCCTAACTCTCTGGGTTCTGCTTCTGCTCTCTCAGATGCATCTGGGTCGGTAATTGTTTCTGGACCCTTTGGTATTTCAGGGCTCTCTCTTTGTGCAGCTTGGGTCCATTGATCTACACAGGAGGCCTTTTGTGCCTGCCACAAGATTTGGGTACCCAAGGCCTTGGCTGCCCTCTGTTCCCTCTTGGTCTTCTTGCCTGTCCCAGGGGTGAGGAATAGTTCCTGGGATATCTCTGTGAACAAGGGAGGATAACGTTTTTCTGTGGGGGTCTTCCTCAGCTCAGGGAACCTCTCTCCATCTCACTTCTCCAATGGGAGCAGACCTTCATACCTGGGAAAATCTCTCCCAATGAGCACAGGGTATGGGAGGTGAGGGACCACCCCTGCGGTCCCCTTATTGATGTTCCCCTGGATTTCTATTTTTACTGATATGCTGGGGTAGTGATCAACAGTCCCATGGGCACAAGTAACAACTGTCCATTTAACCTGCGTTAGCTGGCTGGGCTTCACTAGCTTGCTGGGGAGCAGGGTGATAGTTCTACTAGAGTCTATGAATGCCATAGTTGCTACCCCATTTTTCTTTTACTAGCCTTGTATAATTGTGTGGGGTAACTGCGACCCTAACCAGATTGAATAGGGCCACAGTCCCCGAGATTACACTGCATGGGCTCTTCCTGGCTGAGGCACTGAGTTGCTATGTGGCCCGACTCCCCACACCAGTAACACCTATATCTATTTTTCTTGTCTCGTGGGCTTGGGGGAGGTCTTTCTTTGGGGCCCCCTCCACACAAACCACTCCCATTCTGTGTTACTGGTTGACTCTTGGTCCCCCTTCTCCTCCACCTGGGCATCTGGAAACCTGAATTCTTGGGGTTGGAATAGGCCGCCTGCTTCGCATGGGGTCTTCCTTAGGTAGGCGAGTCATCTCTCCACCAACGTGATTGTTTTGTTGTAGGCAGTGGAAGTAAAAATGTGTGTGTTGTTTTTGTTGATTTGTTTCTTGGTGACTCCTCCCCCCTTTTCTTTTCTTTTCTTTTCTTTTCTTTTCTTTTCTTTTCTTTTCTTTTCTTTTCTTTTCTTTTCTTTTCTTTTCTTTTCTTTTACTTCACCCTCTTCCTTCTGCATCACTGTGAATAGTCCCACTTCTCTACCACTATCAGTGATTTTGCAGAGCAATGCCTCAGATAACAGTGAAGAAATCTGGCAAAAGGACCTAGCTGATGTGAAAGACCCAAACCAGCAGGCTGCTGTACTCTAATAGAAGGCAGGTATAGAGGGTGCTGGAGAAATAGCTTTCTCTTCCCCAAATAAACTCTGGCTAGTGACTGCTGCCATGAGATGAAGGCAGGCAGACACCTGGGGTTAGTTAATGACTTGCCTGAAGGAGCAAGCTAATAAAATTAAAGCCAGTGGGTCTGCTTTAAAAGGTTTCCCCCAGGTAAGGAGAGGGGAAAGACTAAGACTCATGGACTGGGAGGAAGAAGTGCAGTACAAAAGAGCTGTGTGTGGATGAGCTGAGGACTGCTATCAGGTACCAGGGGGAACGAAGTTGGAGGGATTGTTTGGGGAAGTGGCCGAGGGAAAAAGCTACCAGATTGGTGGGTGGGCCTGGGTTCCCCTCAAACCTCCTTCATGCCATCACAGAGACTGCCTCGAGAAGGGAGACCAGGACTATCTAGGTGTTTCACTCCAAAACCATGAACTAGCCTACGATGAGTATGGCTCAGTAAGATGTGGACCCTGCCTCTTGTCAAAAGAAAGAGGCTGTGTGGAGGGACATAATGCACTGCTGAGACTAATACTATCTGCCAGTAGCATGAGATCCCTGGTCTACACTACCCCCCTAGTTCCATCTAGGGTGGTTAATGTAGTCATACGAACTTGCAAACAATGTCCGGGATTTGAATTTCCCGGGCTTCATTTGCATGTTGCCGGGTGCCGCCATTTTTAAATGTCCGCTAGTTCGGACTCTGTGCCAGCGGCTACACGCGGCATGAACTAGTAGTTCGGACTAGGCTTCCTATTCCGAACTATCTGTACGCCTCGGGCTTCATTTGCAAGTACGTATGACTACATTAACCACACTAGTTCGAACTACGGTGGTAGTGTAGACATACCCTGAAGGAAGCTCAGGCGAACTCCACATGGATGGCTTATTGATCCAAAGCATTGTATATAAACTGACATTGGAGACAGATGGACCTCTCACCTGATGCAGTATGACAACTCCTTATTTCATGTAAATTAAAATGGTAAACTAGATTGTTTTTGTTAAGTCTTTTCATAAAAATAAATTAAAAACTTAAAACAAAACTCCAGTAGTATTAATTGGTAGAATTTCTTCTGGCCCAGACTGTGACCTGCAAGCTACTGACTGATTACTACCAAAACATTCTAAGACATTTCCACACTGTTGTTTTTTTATTTTTGTTTTGTTTTGTTTCATTTCCATCTGCATTTGTAACTGGTTTCCCAGCTGTCTAGATGTTTGGTAGCTCAGCGGTATATTCCATTCAAGCTGTGCTTGCATACTTTCCAGATCATTACACAATGCTGTGTTTCTGGATTATGTCTTGTCTCCTGTGATATCCTTCTCCAGTTAACAGGAGAGATGCTGCCTCAGAAAACTATGTAGCAGAAAGCAAGGCAAGGTTGTTGGTTTTGTTTGCAATTGCTCATTGTTTTGCATATATCAGAATAGCTACTTGGAAACTTGCATACAGTCAGTCCCCGGGTTACGTACAAGATAGGGACTGTAGGTTTGTTCTTAAGTTGAATCTGTATGTAAGTCAGAACTGGCGTCCTGATTCAGCCACTGCTGAAACTGATCAGTTTCAACAGCGGCTGAATCTGGACGCCAGTTCCAACTTACATACAGATTCATCTTAAGAACCCCAGGCATCCCCAAGTCAGCTGCTGCTGAAACTGATCAGCGGCTGATTCCAGGAAGCCCGGGGCAGGGGCTTCCTGTAGTCAGCCGCTGGTCAGTTTCAGCAGCGGCTGACTTGGGGACGCCTGGGGCAGAGCAGCTGGGGTGCTGTTGGATTGGTCCAGTAGCGCCGCCGCTCCTTGGCGCTACTGGACCAACCCAGCAGCACCCCAGCTGCTCTGCCCCAGGTGTCCTGATTCAGCCACTGCTGAAACTGATCAGCAGCGGCTGAATCAGGACTCCTGGGGCAGAGCAGCTGGGGTGCTGCCGGGTTGATCCAGTAGCGCCAAGGAGCGGTGCTGCGGGACCAACCGGCAGCGCCCCACCTGCTCTACCACAGGCCCGGGGCTTTGCTCCACGTCTCCCTAGTCTGCTGGGGGGGGGGGGTGCATTAGCTGCGTCCCCCCCCAGCAGACCAGGGAGATGCTGAGCAAAGCGAGGAGGACTCGGGCGGGATCGCGGCGCTGATCTGGAAGCGCCGCGATCCCGCCCGGGTCCTCCGCGGCTTTGCTCAGCGTCTCCCTGGTCTGCAGACCAGGGAGACGCTGAGCAAAGCGAGGAGGACCCGGGCGGGACCGCAGCACTGATCTGGCTCCTCTTCCCCTCCCCCCCCATCAGACCAGGGAGAGGCAGAGCAGCTTCTCTCGCCCCGGAGGACGGGGGCAGCGGGACCGGGCGTCCGCCACTCCCGTCGTCCGGGGCGAGAAAATCCCCGTTCGTATCTGCGGATCCGACATAAGTCGGATCCGCGTAACTCGAGGACTGCCTGTATATTCAATATCACTTTCTGGGTCTTGTTTAACCTTTGCAAGGCTGCCTCACTTATCATTTTGAGATTTGTCACAGGGCAGAGAAATATTCACCAACCTGTTCATTAAGCGTAAGCATTTTGTGAAAATGACCCTCTTCTCTCAAACAGGCTTTTACGGAGAAATGTGTCTTTCTGAAAACTCTCCCATAAATAATGACCCCAAGACACCTTTTCTCTGAGGATCCAAGCCAACAATCTAACCCAGTGCTATCTTGTACCTCAGTATGAATTACTTCTAATTTCTCACAGGCTCTACCTGATCGCCATATTTGGGGTCGGGAAGGAATTTTCCCCCAGGGTAGATTGGCAGAGGCCCTGGAGGTTTTTCGCCTTCCTCTGTAGCATGGGGTACAGATCACAGCTAGAGGATTCTCTGCATCTTGGGGTCTTCAAAGTATTTGAAGGCTTCAATATCTGAGATATAGGTGAGAGGATTATTCTGGGTGGGGTGGGTGAGATTGTGTGGCCTACACTGTGCAGGGGGTCAGACTAGATGATCATAATGGTCCCTTCTGACCTTAAAGTCTATGAGTCTATGAGTAATTTCTCATTATCATCCTGTAAAATGTGGTTCAGTGTCTGAAAGGTCTAGAGTGATGCAAATTTCTGAATCCTGAGTAGAACTTGGCTTTAGGCATCTGCAGACATTGTGACTACAGGCATCACACAATTCCCAAGAGATCCTTGATGAAAGGAGGGTTTTTAGTGATTATTACTGTATTGTGGAGTGTTCAAAGACCCTATCTTCATTGGGTATATTGGAAGCTATAGGAGGAAAGATGTGCAGGGAGTAAATAGGTAAACTGCTGTTTTCATTAGAGAAGCCCTTTTTTATTAGCATATGCACAACATGTCTCAGGTGGCATGTGACCAGAATTCATCACCAGATTTGGTCTGCTGGTTGGATCATTAGCTTCCCTGGCTTAGGCCGTGTACCGATAGGGAGAACACCGCTCCATGTATTTCTAGAGAAGGCATAGGGATACTTATGAGAAAAGGAAACAAAGAGAAAGTGATAGCAAATGGACCTGGCCAAGCACAGGGACTGAGCAGGAAGGCAGGGAATGGCAAAGGCCTGGTCAACATCTAAAACTTAGGGTGACTCAGCTATACTGCTCAGGGCTTTGAAAAATTTCCTTCTCTGGGCAATGCAGTTAGGTCAACCTGAACCCGGCTGCAGATATAAGCAGGCTGATGGAAGAACCCGTCTCTCATTGTAGTAAATGTGTACGCTACAGAGTGCTAGCTCCATAGTCACAGCACTGTAGACATACCTTAAGGATGTGAAGTCCTCACTCCTGAAAGTGAGGAAGAGGAATCTGATGCAGAAAGAAGTGGAGCCAGTGGGAGGACTCATAAAAGAGAGTGACCTGATCAGCGTGGATTGTTGTATTCACATAGCAACCACATTATGCATGTTTGAAAGGGAAAGGTGGACACCCTTTCTGTGCCTATTTAAATCACATATTATACTTTCTGCAGTAAAGCAACGGGAGGCACTTTGAACAGTCGTATTATCTGCTTGTTGCTCTGTTCTTATTATTTATGATTTGTATTACCATAGCACGTAAAATCCCTACCCACAGACCAGACTGCATTGTGCTAGTTGCTACACAAATACAATATAAAAGGTGGCCCTTGCCCTAAAGAGCGTTCACTAGGAGCAAAAGAACAATGCAAGAGACAGTGAAAACAGAGTCACAGATTGTTTGGGACTCGCATTGCAGAGTGAAGTTTGCAGACACCAGTTTAATATTTACTGACTCATCCTTATATGGATTCTCTAAAGTAGCCTGAATTTGTTGACCTATAATATATACTGCAAAAGTTTCCTGTCTGACAGTGTTTTTGAGGCTGTCTTGAGGGTAAGGGATTTGGCTGAAGTGCAGTGGATTTCGCTGCGCTGTTTATCAGTTGGTGCGATAATTTTTTATTTAACTGGGTGATATTTTAATTAACTGTAAACTTAAATTTCATATATAGGCATTTGTTGCATTTATTAAGTTAGTTATTTAAAATCCAAAGAATATACAAATGTTAAAGGCAATGAATATTTATTACAATGACTATTTTAAGCAATTACCTGTGTGGAGCAAACTGATTATAAAATAATGGACTAACACAATAATCTCTACAAGCTTTCAGAAGTTAAAAAGCTGTTAGTAAGCTGTAAGAGCAGTGAGCCTACTGATGCCATAAACCCATGTCAGTCAGGCTACTTTTATTAGTTATTGGCCATGTTTTACTTAGCCACAATAACCCGACTGTAAATAATTAAAAGTCTTCTTTCTTTCCTTGCTAGTTTGTGTCTTTGGGCGGTTAGTTGTTGCTGGGTGGCACGTTAGGAGGATTTCCTGTGCTGGCTCATTTATTTTATTTGGCTGCTGGGCCTTGTTGTCTTTTGGAAGGGCTCTGATTTTAGATATGTATAGTGTAGCTGTAGCCGTGTTGGTCCCAGGTTGTTAGCCACGCAGGGTAGGGGAGATACTATTGATCTGTGGGTGTAACTTGTCAAAAGTTTGTCTCTTTCACCAACAGAAGTTGGCCCAATAAAAGATATCGCCTCCCACATCTGGTCCCTCTCATTTTAAGTTGTATTTTCTGGGTGGCTTTCAGAGGTCTCTGAGTACAAGAGCTTAAGAGCTAGAGTTACTGTTACACAGAGTGTGATGAGTCTAACGCAGCAAGGGGATCAAGAGTGAATCTGACTTCACCTCAGGGTGGCCCCCACTTTACAGAAGGGAAACAATGGAAACAATTCCAGAATGAAAGGGAAAAGGTATAGCCTTTTAATGCAGTGGCTGAGCATCTCACAACCCTTATAAAAGAGGCTTCTAGTGCCATTTCAAGGACCAGAGACAGGCAAAAAAAAAAAAAAAAACTATTGCCACGGTTATCCAGGAAGCCAGTAGTAGAGCAGGGAATTTAACCCAGGTCTCCCAATTCCCAGCGTAGCACCTTAAGCACTGGCCATCCTTCCTTCCTCATGGCCTGAAGGAGAGGGAGATCGGAAAGCAGGCGATGAAAACACTTTATTAGTGGGATAGACGGTGGTAGTGGAAGCAGGAAGAAAGAACTTGGTAATTTCAATGTCCACTTCACTGACAATCAGTTAATAAGCTGTGAAGTTTATCTGAAGAGTTTGACATTCTGATCTCTCCTTACAAAGGGCTGGAGTCAGAGTCAGAATTCTTGTGAATGCTGCATATACAAGTAAGCTTCAGGAGGGACAGCAATGGCTCTGTGATGATATTGTTCTGAACTACTATTGGGGATGGTGGAGAGAACAGCACTCCTGAAAGGGAGAAAGGTGCAGGAGACACATATACAATCCTGCCTGCCCAAATGCCAGCCCTTGGTGCTGGAATACATCCATTTTGCACATGTGGATGTAGCATCTCCACTGTGGATTTAGCTCAGAACTAGCATAGCAGAATCCCTGTGATTAAAGCTATTGCCTATTAATATATCTTTATTTTAAAAGGCTAAAAACAAGGGCTGTTGAGAACAGTTCTTGGACAAAACATGAAAATGCTTTTAAGTTCAAGCAATAAACAAGCAAAAAGAAAGAGAGTTAAGAGCTCTCTCTCTCTCTGTCTTTAATATTGCCTTTTGTGTCTAAGTACCATAAAGTATTCTTAGATCCCGGTAGTAAGACATGGTCTAAACATAATAACTAGGCAGAAGAGGGCAAGTTAGAGATACAACAATGATCTTTAACTTTGAATAGCCTGGTTTTGTTGAACTGTTGCACAACTGTATTAATATTATTTTAGCTTGGGCTAATTGTAATGCTCCTTGAAAACCAGGACTTATAAAGAAAAAGATTATTCAACATTAAGAGCATATTAAGAAGCAAAAGAACTGTTTTTATTTATCCCCTTTACTACTCTAATGTGATGTCCATGGATGGTCTGGCAGAAAGGGTGAAGGCTGAAATGTGTGCTGGAGTTATTCCAGTCAAAGACTTCACTTCTAAATCACCTAGCAAATGAGGAATAGGAGAGCTACAGCTAAGGTGTCAATTAGCCTCCCTCTGTGATGATGTCACATTCTAGAACCTCCAAAGATTGTCAAAGTCCTGCAGAGAAAATGTGGTAAATTGGGATGTGGTACACTTAAAGGTACAAAAGAAGCAAACCACATACTCTTATGCCATCTTTGCACATCCTAAAGGACTGTAAAAAAAAAGATATGCTCAACATACACAGTGACCGAAATTTCAAATGAAGACACACTAATCTAAAATAAAAGTAATCTACTGAAACAGTTATCCAAGTCCCACTAAAATGTTCTCAGAATACTCCTATAATTAATTGCAAGACACTAGCTTTTAAAATACTACTGCTGTTACCAACAGTCAGGTTGTGGTGACATCAGCTGTTCAGATGCTACATATTGGAAATAAGTTGAAATAACCTACTGGATTTAAATAGCCTCAAAGTACTTTGTACAGACAAAGGGACAATTTCTTCTCTTAGGTTCACTGATATAAACCTGGAATGACACTCTTAATGCAGTTGTTCCACATTGACATTAGTGTAACTAAAAGCAGGATTAAAACTAGTGCAACTAGTTTGAACAAGAGCAAAGTATTATAAATAATACTTACAACAATAATTTGCTTGTTTTTCACAACCTTAAGCATCACTCTCCCTGTGTACACCACTTGAAAAAAATATCTTTTTTAGTGAATATATTACAGGTTGAACCTCTAAAACTAGTACTCTCTTGTCTGGCAATATCCATGGTCCGGGACCAGAGAGACCTGGTGAAGCACTGGTCCTGACAAGCTCTGCAGTCTGGCAGGATTGGAGGTCAGAAGCCTGGCTCCCCACAGATAAGCTACCAGGCACACCCAGTGCCATAGCAGGACTGCCCATCGCACTGCACAGGACTGACAGAGCACCGCACAGGGTTGCATGGCATGTCTCTGCTGGACTGTCTGGGGTGGGGGCGGCAAGAGTCTGGCACACCACAGCAAGTCTGTTCAGAGGGGCTGCCCAGAGGAGCCGGGAACCTTTGCCAGGAGACTTAGATCCCTGACCACTTGAGCAGGGCTGCCCGGTGTGCTGCATATCCCAGCTGGGCTGCCTGACATGACAGGCAAGGGGGAATGGGGACCTGAAGGGCAGCAGGGCCTGAAGTAGGCCCAGGGCTGGGGCGCTGGCAGCAGAAGGGGCAGATGTAACCTGCCCTGGTCCAGCACAATCTCTCATCCAGGACTAGTCAGGTCCTAAGGGTCCTGGACCAACCTGTACTCACAAAAGAAGCCAACCATTGCAGCTGTCCTGCTATTGTACGTTAATAAAGATGCTTCTATGCCAAGAGGAGAGTTTATCCCAACAATGTAGGTAGCTATGTCGACGGGAGAAGTTCTGTTATTGATATAGTACTGTCTACACAAGAGGTCAGGTCGGTATAACTGCATCACTCTAGCATGTGGATTTTTCACACTTCTGAGCAATGCAGTTATCTCAACATAGGTCTGTTGTGTAGACCCGGCGTAAGTTTGGAAACTGAAGCTCTCTTGTTTGTAACAAAATGCAGGTGGCACAGGCATTAGAATGAGTTTCTCCATATCCCTCTGCCATGGTGCCTCAGCAATGACCTGGAACTACTAGTGCTGTGTTAAAAGGTCTCTGTGTCTATTCAATTGCTGGCCTCTCTGCAGAGCCTGCCATCAAATGTAGCAATCAGGGCCTACTACATTGGTGGCTTTATACTAGTGTTGTGACTTGTAATCTTAATTTATGCAACACCAGCTAGCTTTTAATATTTGTAATTCATTGTTGCATTTGCTCATCAGTCTGGAGTGATGTGCCCAGCAAGGGACTAGCACAACTGGCCTTTGATCTCTCATGAGGTCCTCTAAACGCTACCATCACTCAAATAATAAATAATAAATAACAGTAATGGAGCATAATGGATGTCAATAATGATTTATGGGGATGTAATTCATATTTAGAACTATTAGAACACTCAAATATCATTAACTCTGAAATGTTTGCCAAGTTGGCTACAAAGAGGAAACATTGGCATCTACCAGTTTGCAAGGGGGAAGGAGGATTTGGTTTTTTTATTAGTTTAATTTGAAATCCCTCAAAACTTCAGAGTTGAACATTGATGTGAGCTGAGTACAAGCTCACAAACATGAATGGAACTATCAGGGTTGTAGTAAAGCTAGTTATATTGGTACTGGTGGTCCTGTCAAATATACTGTAAATAGTTCTGTTTGGATGATTCCAATAGGGAAAATGCTAACATATGGCCAAAGCAGAAAAAAGAACAGATCATTAATGTTGTGAACAATTTAAACATAAAACGTTATTGGAAGTTGGATGTACAATGTGATTAGAAATTGGACTTCTGGAGATTCTGAGGGCAAGCTAATAATGATTCCTTTCAAACAGTAAGAAACTCTTAATGACAGTTGAAAGATTGAAAATAAGGATACCAGCAGTAAGGCCCATTCCTTGGAGACACTAAAAAGCATCAAAATACTAAAGCAAGATTGTCATCAACACCAAATTTTAGGTAGGAGGTGTCATAAATACACCTGGCATTTTTCAAATATGCATTACAAATACAGACTGAGATCCTACCCCAAAGATCTTCCAGTCATAGGACTCAGTCCTGTAAAGACATTAAGCATGTGAAGTCACTTGAATAAACTTAAGGACATGTTTAAATGCTTTGCCAAATCAAGGCTAGACTCCTCAGCACCCTGCAGGATGAAACCAAAATTCTGGAAGGAAATTCACATCCACATGAACACCTGTGTCTTTTCAGAATAGAGAGGCTAAGGAGTAACAGAAAGTGAGCTGTCCTTTCGCTCCTTTAGATGGTTGCCTTTAGGCAAGTATTGAAAGACATTGGTGGAACAGCGTAGGGAAGCTTGCATTGCATATGTTTGAGGATAAACAAGTTTACCTTAGAACTGTCAGTCCAGTCCCTTTCTTGAGGGCTAAATATACTTTTTGAAAAAAGTAAAAAGCCATCTGCTGCTTCCTGAAACACTTTCAGGAGGTTAAGAAGTGTTGTTGCTAGAAAACAAAATCTATAAGAGGATGAAGCTGAGAGCAGTTGGAGAAAGATTTGAGGGGTTCCCCCTTTGGAGCATGGAGTCCAGATCACAGATGCACTGTTCCATCTTGATCTGCCACTAAATGGCCCAATTCATTTACAATTATTAGTGGAGGTAGGGATATATTGTCCACTGAATCAGCCAGATAGATACGTCCTGCTCCTCTAGCCATCCAGGTGATTTGGCTGCTAAGAGAAAACACTTGGTTCTTGGCCATTTTAAAGTGATGATTTATCTTAAAAAATATACCTCACTCTCTCCTTTTGTGATCTTTGCTATCAAAGTCAACATCTAGCATATTCATTGGCATTTTGGTTTAAACACTTCCTTTCCCCTTAATTTTATTCTTTGGCCAGGATCCGCTGTTATTTATTAATTCGTATATTCTATCTAGCATGCAAGGTGACTGGTTCAGATTTGCAATTGATTTTTCCTCACCCTTTCTTTCCATTCTCTTTGCATCTCTTTCTACCAAGTAGATTTCCCCAAATCCTATAATTTGCAGACAGTGCTGATTTTCTGTTATTTTAAATGGTGCTTGGAATCCAGTAACATTACAATGCCTCTGTTTTTACTAAATATACTTTAATAAGAAATCTGAAGTCACATCTCCATTTACCAGAGAATTGACACTCTGGCAATCTATCTTCCAGAGTTTGATTTAGTGGGTCTAGTAAAGACCCACAAAATCAAAGATGAGTGTGCCCCATCAACGCTGGTACTCCTTCCTGTTTTGAGGAGTAAAGGAAGTCAATGGGAGCATTTCTCCCATCAACCTCTCACTATGGAGATGGCATCAAGCTCAGCTTAATGTATGTTGAATCCACCTACCTTATTTAATCAAATCTACGTTATTTACATAGCTGGAATTGTGTACTGTAAGTTGACCTTCTGGGTGCAGTGTAGACCTGGCCTTAAACTGAAGTGTCTAGAGATTGGAAAATAGTATTAGCAAATCTCTACAGAAATTTTCATTTGCACTCACTGTGGTAAAATATTAAAAGGAGAACACACTTTCCCTATTGGTCTGTATTACCAAACTCCTGGTGCTTTTTTCCCCACATTGAGACCTTTACTCTTTGTTGATACAACACATCACAAGAATCTAGTCTTAAATTAGAAGAGCAATAACCCGAAAAGAACAAGAATGTTCTTTTTTTAGATTTTTTTCAGCAGACAGGATACTGGGCTAGATGGATCTTTGGTCTGACCCAGTATGGCTGTTCTTATGTTCTTACGTTCTTTTAGAGTGTTGTATAGGCAGCAAATGGAAAAGCCATGCAATCAGTTAGAAAATTTTCTTATAATTCTATAAAACAAATAAATATTAGTGTTATTTAAAATATGTAGCATGACATCATAATTGAGAAATGTTACTATAACCCATAATCTACATGCATCACATTATACAAAACAAACAGATTAGACAATCCTACCATATTTTAAATGAATTCATGTAGTGACACATATATTAATACATGCACAACATGTGCTTTGCTGTCTTAATTAACTATATGGAAAACACTTCCGCTTACAGTGTAGGAGGATGGGCAAGGTCAGGAACAAGGCTTTTGCTGCATTCAGTGTTTGAAATCCCAACTAAAGTACTGATCTTCTATTCATTTACAGTAGATGGCTCTGATTAAACAAAAGTTCAAATGGAAGAAGGAAGATTTGTTTTCATAGCTTTCACATTATTCAATGGATATCTTGGGTATGATGTAAAGCTCATTGACCTCAATCTTCAATGGGCTGTGGAACAGGCCTTTAGAGATCCCCGTCTCTCAGGCAGTTACCACAACAATAAAGATCAGACTTACAAATTTTGGGTGGAAATTTCAGAATTGCCTGAGGGATTTGAACACCCAATTTCTATTAACATTTATGGGAACAGGACATTCCTAAGCAGGCTTGAAAATTTCACTCTTAGGGGATGGAAGCCCAGGGCATTTTCAGTGAACTCATTTCCTTTCTCAGTCAAACAGAACCTGATTTTGTTGATCTTCCAGGAACAAATGGGGTAGATCCTCAGCTGGCAGAAATGATTATAGGCCCATAATAGATTTCAGACAATTTATGCCATTATAAAACCATATATTTTCCTTAAGCCTTCTCAGGAGAGATGGGTTGAACTCAGAGGATAAGACTTGTTTTGAGAAGCTTGGTAGGATTCCAGGGCCTGAGTCTGCTCTCATGAACATCAGAGGGGGCTGTTCCATCTAGAGCATTGGAAGCAGAGTCTTTTGTAAATGTTGATAATTATTTTTGTGTGTTTTTTTCAAATAGGTCAGGTTTTTTTTTTGGTGGGTTTTTTTAACATCTAGACTGGTGTGGATATAGAAACACAAATAATTAATATAGTACTGTTACAGAAACCAGGCATAGTTGCTGTTGTCTCGTGGCTTAAGAAATAGGAAGGCAGAATGCTTTTATGTAGTGTAAAATCCAAGCTGGTTTAATTGTTACTGACCAAAGAAATCAATTACTAAAGTCCATTATACTTCTTCAAAAGTCCCACTTTGGATTTTACCTGAGATCGGCCTCCATGAAAAGAGTTCACAAATCATATCCAAACTAGCACTTCTTCACTCAGCTCATTTTGCAGGAATAATTAATTGGTGGGCTCTTCTGAGGTGCTCCTGGTATCTGACAAACTCTCATAGATTTTATTCTCACAACCTACCTGGGAGGCAGGGAAATATTACTTCCATTTAACACAAGGTTGAGATATTAGTGACTTGTCCAAGGTCACACAGAGGCAACAACTAAGCCTAAAAAATAAATCAGATTTTGTAAGTTCTAGTCCAGTGCCATACCTGCAAAAATATTTTGACTAATTCATTCCACAAACATTTTGCCTGTAGCTGTGGTAAAGGAAACCTAGAAACCCCTCTCTTGACTTTTCTTACTGGCAACTAATAGCTCCCTGGTACATATTTTCAGTGTTATGGGCACATTAAAACACACCTCATCCAGCAGCGCAAATATGTCTAGCTGTTTGTGAGCCTCAGGAGGTTTGAAGGTTCAACTGAGAATATGTTCAGATGCTTGTATGACACTTATCCAAACTATCTGACCCTCAAGAATGCAGACATGGGCTGGAAAATCTCACAAGGACAGGCTTTTCAGTGAGATTTCCTTTTATGTCCAGAATACAAGAACAGCCTTTGTTTTGGTTGGTTTGCGTTCTTCTGAGTTCTAAGTGGGACCAGAAGCAGCAGTGAAGAGGCACAGAGAACGGAAACATTTTGGGAAGAAAGTTAAACTTTATTGAGATTCATGGAAAGTTGAATTGCAGTTTGTGTGTGTGTCATATCTTTTTATCTAACCTGGTCTGTCCACCTGTTATTGATACTATCACTGCTAATAATTCCACTAATAAAAAAAGAGGAGAGATTCACTGTTTAGTTGCCATAAAAGGTTGCCATTTAAATATATGCGTTGGTTGCTCATTAACTGCCAGATCCTGTAAGAAGTCAGAAGAATCTCAATGAAGTTAGGGGGACCTATTTTCAGAATCAGGTCACCTCAATCAGGTAACAGAAGTGTCACAGTTAACCAGTGAAGAGTTAGGAATTCTAATATGGTAGTGAATAATCTGCAGAGGTGGTGTGTATTCTGTTGTGCATCTAACAAGAGGATACTTGTGCAAATCTTGGTAGTATTAACTTCAAACCCCAGAGCTTTAGATAATTACTGAATTGGAAATATTCATTCACTGTTGCTATGTCATGATTCTCTACAGTGAGGCCTCATTGAATGACATAGGTGGGATAGGTCCATTCCTATTTTGGTTTACTTGCCAGTGTAGAGGCAAACACAATGCCATCACATCTCTAACATGCAAAGGACTTTTTCAAGCATCACCTATTTTTCTCTCTGTCACATCCCTGGTAAGATTCACAAAAGCACTTGGCAAGGCCCCCTTCTCCTACTGACTTGATGCCCAATCCCCATAGGCCTTTTGGCAACCCTAACTTGGACTTTAGATAAACCTTTCCCCATCCATGCTGGCTGCTACCCAGCTCCTACTGTGCAATGATGTAGGAACAAAGATTACTTGATAGCTCAGCCTCCATTTCTCTGTGGAGGTGAGCCTGAGTGACTCCTTCTGCCTGCTAGAAAGAGGGAATATGCAAATCTCTCTGCAAGCATTGGTCAGAGGCTGTTCAAGATGATACAGTGTAACCCAGGGATGGGCAATTAATTTTGGATGGAAGGGTTACTCCAAGAATTTGGAAAGTGGTCAAGGGTCGCACTCTCCCATGATATTAATGGAGGAGGTGCGGGGTCAGAGACAGAGGTTGGGGGCAGAAGGGAGCTTGTTGGAAAGGATTGGGGTGCAGGAGAAGGCGTGCAGTCTGGGAGAGTGTTTGGGTGAATGAGGCGGTTGTTACCTTGAGCAGGAGAGGGTTGTGACCTGGGTGGGGCAGGGGACTAGGTTCCAGGATCTGGGAGGGGATGTGGGTGCAGGAGGGGAGCAGAGGGTTTGGGATGTGACCTGGGACAGAGAATTGGGGATGGGTTTGGGTTATGTGAGGTGTGGGAGAGGGCATAGAATTGGGATGCCAGAAGAGGCTCTGGTCTGAAGACTTACCTGCTTGATTCCCAGCCAGAAGCCTTCTCAGGCAGGTTCTCTGCCTGCCCTCCTACTGGCTGCAGGGGCCATGTGGCCTTTGAACAGCTACGAGCCTAAGGGGAGGGAGAGAGGACGCTTCATAAGTGGCCAATTGACAACCAGCAGCTCCCATTAGCCAGAAACCAGCCAAAGGGATGATGCTTGAGCAGGGCCAGTGCATAAAGCTTCTCCTCTCTCCCCCAGGATCACAATTGTTCATCTGTTCAAATAGGGTCCTGCTTAGTAACACGTATGGGGCAGGCAGGGAGTCTGCCTGAGGCTCCCAGCTGCAGCCACAGCTGGATTCGGCCCACAAGCCGTATTTTACTCAGAACTGGTATAGCCAGACCTCTGATTTTACTACACATGGATATGTGATGTTAAATTGATGCTATGAACTGATATTTGGTGGTAGGTTTATTTACTTATGTTAGTCTTTCCCTCACTTCTAATAGAACTGATCAGTATTTTTTCAAATTTTTAACACTTATTTTGTGGGGGTTGCAAAAGTAAAAGAACTGAATATCACCCAAATTATAAAAGCATATAACTATTTGTAGTACAAAAGTAGATACATTGACAAACTCTAAATAGCCAAAGCCCCTTCTTGTTCCATTATTCTTCTTTCAAATGTTATTGTTTTTTTTATTTTCACATTTAAACTAACAGAGTGAATATACTGCATTGAAGTATTAGGCTAGGTACACTGTTCACAGGCACTCCCCTCACCCTTTTGCTGCTTAACGAAGCACATAAGAAATTAACACAGTCTGTGACCTAACAACTAGCAATTCATAAATTCATTAGATTAAAAAATACTAGTAACATAGCAGTCCCTTTTATAGGTTTCCTTCCAATCTCTAATTTACATTTCTGCCTGCCCTGGCAAAGATATTACTTCATTAAGATTTTTTTCTAAATTAGGGAAATTTTAATGACTTCTCTTATTTATTGCTTCCATATGTAAGTAGTTATCTTTCTTGCAAATGGAAATGAGACCCAAAATTGCAACAAATGGGGCCAAGTCTCTGCATGCATATGTTCCCTTTTGGAGAAAGTACACATGCCTGATCGAATTAACGTTAGCCTTTCTGTCCATTGAACAGACATCCTCTAATGGGGGGGGGAGGCTTTTAAAAGCATTCTCGTTAAATTTATTTTGAATTGCTGAGAACACTATCATGGTTTCAACAAATAACCTCTGATAATATTAAACACCTGGTAAGCTCAGTACTCCAGGGACCCAGTGCTGCTGTGTTTGACCTATGATCTCTTGCTGCAAAGTTCGGTCCTTATGATCCACTTGGACTCAGACAAGAAAGCTATTCTGAGGGAAAACACCTGTTTGCTAGGCTGACCTCAAGCCAGTGCATGGATGAAAAAAGTCAGCTGGATAGAATGGGGCCAGAGCTCTAGTGCAGGTGTTTCCTCTAGCACAACACAGAAAGAAGAGAAGAAAAAGCAAAGATAATGTATGGATAATAGGTGTTCTCTACACCGTTCCTTGGGGTTTGCATAGGTGGAGCTTCTTTAGTGAGAAGGTTAGGAAATGAAGAAGAAACCCATTAATTTTGAGCTTTTTCATATGTTTCTGGATTGATGCCGCACCGCATATAGGCCCTCAGTCTGTTAAAATTCACTGGAATTTTAGCAGCGAAAAACAAATGGGCTGGTTTAAGAAAGAAAAGCCAGTGACGAGAAATCCATATCCCTGCCCTTGGTTAATGCTTGCATTCACAAAGAGCACTGGGTAGATGGTTTACTCTGCAGGAAAGTCACTAAGCCCTTTGTGCCTTCTAGTCATTTTTATTGTTTTACAGAGATGTTGTATTATCTGGTTTAATCTAAGATGCACACTGTAAATGACTGTGAAATTTAAAAAAAATCCAAAACCAACCCTGGAAGAGGAAAAGGTAAATGCTTCCTTAATTAAATTACAGTTTTTACAGCATTTATTTTATACACTGCTATAATAATCCTTTTGAAGTACAGTGACCCATGCATGTATTCAACATTTTCTACTCAAATGTCACATTACTCATTTTTGTCAACAGGTCTGCACAACGATGGGGTAGTGAAAGGAGAATATTTAATCTCTCTATTTATTAAGTGAGTATCATGAAATAAGATGACAGCACAGTAAACCTAACCCTTTTAAAATTCTTCCGTTAATTTCTTCATACACTTTTTTCCAAGGTCACTTTAGGATGCAGGATTTGCATGTCACTCACTTGCACGCTCAAGGGCTGTCAACACACTTCCATTCACCTGATGAGAGCACCTTCAGCTGGCCTCAATAAAACCCTTCCATTTCCTACAGTCTCCAGCTCTGGAACTCACAGATATTAAACAGCCAATTTTGGATCATTTAAAGGGAGGAGAGGAGAAGGGATGGCTGTTTCTGTGCAACAGGAATTCAGCTACAACTTGTCAGAATTCATTTCAGCTTTGACCACTTATAACCTTCAGATCCAAATTGCTTTCCATCACTCTGGCTGAGGCAGGATTGGTATGCCTGTCCCAGACGAGAAAGGTCAGTGCAGTGTGTATTGTGCAAACAGTCTCATTAATGCAACCAGATTCTTGGGGGAGAAAAGGGAGGGGGAAAGATTATTGGCAAGCACAGTGGTACTAACAATTTGCCTTTATCTTTTGCCCAGCATTATGGGCCTGATAAAGACCAACATCTGAAACCAATCACTGGAGCATATTAGGTTTTTCCAAGTCATATATAAATACAGTATAATAATGAGACATTTATTCTGCAGCATTTTAAGATTTAACAATTTGCAATCTATTTCCAAGATGACTGAGAGGAAAGCAGGAAGAACACAAGTTCTTTAAGTAACTTCCTCACCTTTCCCTAGTCATACACAAGGAACAACTGACACCCAATTGCATTCACCCTCCTGGAAGTAAATGCAAGTCATCACTTCACATAAGGCTGTTGGTATGATTTCTGCCAGGGCTGATAACAATGTCCTATTGTTGATGAGCCTCTGTCAGTTCCAGTTAGCAGTGAGAGTGTCAAATTGTCAAGTGTTTTTAAGACTGGGACACGAGAGACAACCAGTACCAATTTCACTTGGAGCCAGAGGGGTGAATCCCTCCCATCCGCCCCCCGAATGTCCTCACTATACATGGTAACACAATACGAGAGGGGACTATAGCCACTGGGAAAACAGTGAAGACATTTTTTAAGATTACGCTCCTGGGAGCGTAAAAGGACAAGATCTTTGCTTATTCTTTAGTGAAACTCCAGACTTTCTCTAGCAGCAGCAGAACAATTATATTAAATCCAGACAAGAGGCCTGAACATTTTCAGTCTGCTAGTAAGTGGTATGGGACTGCTTCCTGGTGGTCTATAATGTACTATCGGTAAAGCTTGATGAAGGCTCTTCAACTAATGGCACCTAGTCTTCTTTTCATTGTATAAGGGATCAGTGAGCCATAAAGCACCACAGAAGGTAATTTCATTGCCATTTCGTGGTCTGTGTGGAAACTACTGGTGGTCTTGGTGCAGTTCCTCGTGAACACATCACCACATTATTAAACTACAAATACCTTTTTGGTACTTGAAGTGGAGAGTCCAAAGATTGAATGAGCATGGACACCTAGTCTCCCATTATCCTTTGAGATGGTTCTTTCAGGGCAGAGATTAGGGAAACTAGCAGGGCTGTGGAGGAACATTTACACTCCCATTACCCACTTTGTCCATGTTCTGTAGATAAAACAGAGCACCTCACTCTTTAGGACTGTCAGCCTGGCAACATCCACAGGCACCGAATTAACACTGAAGAAGCAATACCTAGGAAATACAACACTGTAAGGAGAACTTGTTCTCATGATATTTTAATCTTTGTCTACCTGTTTTACCTTGAGGAATCACTTTCAATACTCCCTGTTTTAAATACTTAATATTCTGTTCTCCAGCATTAACTGTCCCAAATCTGCTTCTGCATGAACATGAGCTGACTACTGTTCACGGACAGATTACACTGACGCGGTCCCATGGGGCCTTTCGCTACTTTCCACCTCTTTCCGTACTGGATCTCTGTTTAGTTTCTTTGCCTGTGCTGTAATCATCTGCATTATGCTGCGGCATTCTCATGGTTTCTAGCTGAATGCTAATCCCACCAAGGCCTTTTCCATAAAGTTGTATTTACAGTTTAGCAAACTGAAAACAGAAAGTTCTTTTTACAATTTGGGGGTGTAAATGGGGATCCTGTGGGGGAGGGGGGTAGGAGAAGGCTCAATTAATAAGGAAGACATGTTCCTATTCCCCTCCACTGCCCTTGTCTCACACACTTGATCTAGTGTCCATCATAGAATGTAGGGAGACTTGCAATTCCTCTAGCTTTGTGCCTCACAACCAGAGAAGTAGAAAACAGCTGTTTTAAATAAAATCATCCTCAACAACAGCTGCCTGGATAATGAAGCTAGCCTGAGCTATATATGTAAGGACTGAAAGATAACTTAGGGCTCTGCCACGTGGACTATGAGGGTGTGAATTGATGTGGACACAGTGGCAAAATGAGGACACACATATGCATGGAATTAAGGAGCACACCACAACTGTTATTAAAGTTTAACACAAAGCAATGGTGCTACCTGCCCATCATCCAGCTCTCTTTTACCTGGCATTTCAATCCAATGCAGGGGAGGGTGTCCTTAGTCTATCCCCCAGGACTCTTCTCTTTCTGAATTCTAGCTCCCTCCTCCCTGTGAATACAGAAGGGTGTAGAAGGATGGGGACTTCGTCCCACAAAGTCTCCCCTATCCCATGAGCCCCAGGCCCATCATCAAAATCCCCAGTCTTTTACCTCTGGGTTCTAGTCATTTTAGTCTCTTACCTGCACTGAAAACTGGCTGCAAGTTTCAACAAGTAATCAGCATCCCCCCTGTACCTCAGCTAAGCATTAAGCATATTCCTGCTTAGCTCACTGTGACTTAATGAAGCTGTGAGGAGGATAAATAACTCCCTGGTCCTCTGCCAAATACCCCATAAGAGAAGAAATTCATTCCTGACCCCCAAATGGGTAAGGGGCTAGATCAGGGGTTGGCAAACAGCACCTCTGGAGCTGCATGCAGTCCTTTGGCTGCCCCTTGTGGCTCTTTGGCCATTTTTTGAAAACCAACCCAAACCCCAATTTCTGAAAAAAACAAAAAATCTAGGAGCACAGCAGAGCTCAGGCAAGCTGCCTGCATGCTATGGCTCCACACTCCTTCTGGAAGTGGCTGGCTGCTGACACATCTCTAAGTACCCTGGTGGGGGGAAAAGTGGCTCCATGTGCTGCCCTTGCCCTCAGCCCTGACCTCACACCTCCATTTGACTAGTTCCTGTGGTTCTTGCAGGTGCAGGCAGTGCAGAGAGACCTGCTGTCCCCCTCCGTCCCAAGGGGCATGCAGAGATGTGCCAGCAGCCTGCTGTTTCTGGAAGAGGTGTGGGGGCCTGGAATACAGGCAGCCTGCCTGAGCTCTGCTGTGCCAGGAGCCACCTGTGGTAAGTGTCTGCAGGCCAGAGCCTGCACCTCACACCCCCTCCTACACTTCTACTCCTGCCCCAGGTCAGAACCCTATCCAGCACCAAACTCCCTCCCAAAGTGCACACTCCTCACCCCCTCTTGTACCCCAGGCTCCTGCACCAGCCCGGAGCTTTGTGTATGATACGGCTCTTGAAATACTTTGGCCAAAGACAAAAACAAAAAATGGCTCTTCTCCTTTGAAAGGTTTCCAACCCCACATCTGTGAGGCTGGGTTCCCATTCCTAGTTCAGCTGGGTAAGGTTGGCTACTGGAACACAGTTGAAAGAGGCTCCACATGCACTGGGATAAATCTTGGCCAGCTTTTCACAGCTTCCAATCAACAGCCCCTCTTCCCCAGTCAACCAATGAGTAGCAGAGACTCTTCGGGAGTGGGGGGAGAGGCGAAAGAAATTGACTTATTGTCCCTTGGAGCATGTCTCCCTCTCTTGCACTGGGACTGTTTTTTTTACTGCTGGCCCTACTCCTTTCCCCACCCATTGATTTAGGTGAGTGGCATTTGCTGTATGTAGTTGCTCTGTAAATTCCTTGCATTGACCCTGCTAGCATGAACTAAAAGGTACCCAGTAAATAGGTGGCTTTTCATTCAGAGTAGCAGGGTCTACCTGGGGCAATTACAGGACAACACTTTAGTGCATGCTGCTGCTCACACCCCTGTAATCCATGCTGCAGGGCCATGTAGACACACCCTAGGATTTTGGAAAGCATGTCAACCACATGCCCCTAATCCCATAATCTTAAATCAGGCCATAAATCAACTACTAACTCTTGGGGCTACAAGGAAACTCTTCCTGTAGGCAGATTATTCTATAATTGTCCACTCTGGGGTTTGCTGCATATTTATGTAAAGTAACTGGTTCTGACTAACCACTGTCAGTGGAAGGATACTAGAGAGGTTGTACCTCTGGTCTGATTCATTATGGGGATTCCTATGTTCCTACTTTGGCCATAGCAATTCAAAAAAAGTTGGTTAAAGTATTTTCTTATTGTTCCCATATTTTCTGGCTAGGACCAGAAACAGAAGTGAAAAAATACTGTCCAAAATACTGTTCTCTGACTAAAAGCAGAAAGCACTAGCAATCTTATGGGAATTCTGTCGGGATGTGGTTTTCTTTACCATTCTCTGCACCTTCAGTGTTTTTCATTAGCATTGTGATTCCTCAGCTACAGTTGTCCATAAGAAGTTTACACTTGTGCAAGTAACGGATGAGTGGGAATCAACTGAAAAGGGAAGGGGTTGTTCTCTACTCTACCATGTAAAACACACTTTTTAAAAAAAGAAAAAAAAACCATGAATAAGCTGTGAGAAGGAAAAACAGCACCTCTGCTGTTGTTCTCTAATCAATCCCAGGTACAGATCTACCCTTTGATTTGGTATAGTTTCTGTTAGGTTTTCCAGCTCCGAATAACTATGGTCGAGCAGGGAATCAGAATCCTGTTTACTAGTGGCTGCCAAATGCATAATTGTTCCTATTTAGGAAAGAATGCTCTTTTCCTCAGTACCTCAGTTTGGTTCAATAGGAAATTGCCCCTTCCTTAGCTACATGGAAAAAAAACACATTCTCTCAGGCAGTCAAACCTAATAGCCTATATTCTTTTATTTTATGTCCTCGCTATTAAACGAGGTAGGCAGGGTAAAACGTGATCTCATTAGGTGCTGCATGAATGTATAATCAAGTAGTAAAGGCCAGACATGAGTCCCTGTAAACAAACATGCAACACTTTAAAATACTGCCTTATTCAATCTTTGCCTGCTCTGGTGATGAATTCACAAAAGTGCTACCTGAAATGCTGGAAAGTTCACTAGAGCAACTCTGAAGGGGGGGGGGGAAGGAAGGTGTAGGAAGGTGTGTAAATTATTGCAGCCCTGGGGCAGCGTGTTAGTTTTACAGGCCTATTTACTTTGCTATGCAATAAAAATGGGTAATAGACCCATTGGACCTATTATTTGCCCGCTGGCCCCATTACTTAGATTGAACGAGGGTGGTGTGGCTTTAAGAGGCAGTTGAGTGACAGCCAAGTCTCCTAGTCCCACCAGCAGCATACCATGGTAACAGCCTCTCTGTGGCCCCTGCTGTGTCTGTTTCACACCTTACCTTGAGTGAGAAAAGGCAAAGACAGATAGATAGGCTGCAGGAAGCATTGGCGCCAGAGTGGCAGCTCGAAAGTGCATTACAAGGGTGAAGAAAAGCAGGTGTGAGTTATTAGTCACCCAGCCAAGTATCTTCATGGCCTGAAGTAAGTTAGCAAACCTGGCTCAGCAAGGCAGATAGTATAGTACAGCTGCAATTCTATAAGGCTCATGAAGTACAAAGGGATTAAAACAACGCTTTGCACTTATTCAGGGGTCCATCCTGTTCAGCACTGAGCACTCTGGTCACAAACCTGCAAAGTACCAAGCACGTGTTTCAGTTTGATCTTAATGAGACTGCTCAAATGTTAAAGATAGACCCATACTTAAGGTCTTCGCAGTGCCAGGGTTAGAATGCTGAGAACCTTGCAGGACTGATTCCATTGTGCCTTTCATTCAAAGATCTCAGTCTTCTTTTATTCTTATTCTATACATTCACATATAAACTAAACTAACTTCACACCACCATTGAGAGTTAGAGAACCCTGCATCATCTTTGTAGAAGGGTATACTGAGGCATGAACACAATAGATTGTTTTGCCCAGATTCAAAGAATAAGACAATGGCAGAACTGGGATGAGAACACATGAGGACCACTCTCCACCCCCTAGAACGACAGCCTCCTTTTAGAAATTGTTTTAAAGAATCTTGCTAGCAATACTTGCAGAAAAATACTCAAGCCAAAATGGCTCAATCTATGGAACCAGTGCGATCAGGTAAAGTTCTCAGATAACATTGAAAACAAAGCAATTTTCATTATAAAATTATTATAAACTGTTCGCAACGTGCATCTATTTTGAAAATTTTCTTCAAGGTAGATTTCATTGTCTTGTAACACTCTAAACTATAAGTGCAAAATCAAATTCTAATATGATATAAAACAGCAATTTTTAAATTATTAACATTAATTAAATTGGACTCTAGTTTGTCAGGAACAGATTTCATTTCACCAGAATATTTCAAGCTGCACTGATCACAAAGCCACTCACTCAGTTGCCCGAGTAGTCAAACATCCTCTACTGATGAGAAGATAGTAAGAGGAAGAAATAAAAAAATAATATCCAACTCCTACCTAGGGTATTTTCATTGTCAGTCTCAATTGGTAGGTCTACATTACAGAGGAAGATCGAAGCTGCTGTCATTGATCTTCCAGGGTTCAAATGAATGGTTGAGTTCAGACAGCTAATTGGAACTCAGAGGGGCGCTCCTGTGGATGCCAGCAAAGCCGGCAATGGTGGTGTCCACGTCCCGGGGGCGGATCACCCTCTGGAGCAGCACGTCATTGAGGGTGTTGATGACCTGAAGAGGGGTAAAGGGAGCACAGGGGATCCATGGAATGAGACACAGTGCGTACATGGGTGTGCTCACCCTCCCTTTGATGACTCCTTCCCCCGTCGCAAGAACTCAGCATTCTTATGATGCGGTTCTGGCCAGTGTGGATGTTTTCTTGCACAAGAGATATTGAAGGGAGGGGGGAGGGCTTCCTCCCGGGGTGGATGGTAGGTGAGGGCCAGGTCTACCAGCAGCCCCACATGGCTGTGACCCGGCAGACCAACCACCATGGGGTTTGGGTCCGGGAAGCTCTCTGGATGATGCTGGACCAGGCCCCACAATAGGCCGCTCCTATACCTCTGACTGCAGGGATGCCCCCGTGCTCCCACTTCCCGCTCCCATCACCACCCCTTCCCGCCACCCTTCCCTTACCTCCCAATAAATAAAATGCACTTGCTGTAGATAAGGCACTTTTTTATTTACATGGGGAAGGGAGTGCACTGTGGGGAGGAGGGAACCCTGAACTGGGAGGGCCTCATGATGGATACTGGAGGCCTCTCCCACCCCCACAGGTGCAGGGACACCTCTGCCCCTCATGCCAGGTTGGGGCAGGCTGCACCAGGAGGTGCCGAGGGTGGGGGACCTCAGGAGGGGGCATGGGCAAGGCAGGGGGAGAAGCAGGTGGAAAGCTGGGGATGACAGAGGGGGGCCTGGCAGTATTGGGCTGCTGCACAGGGCCCATCTAGTCAGCAATGGTGCCCAAGAGAGTGCAGACACGGTCGCAGCGATCCAGGTACTGGCTCCACACCCACTCCCACCACTCCACATCTGCGCGGATCTTCTCTGTCAGAGTGCACTCCACGCGCTCAATTGCACAGACGTGGCGGAGGAGCAGGTTGTGGTGGTCCCAGGAGCACTGCGATGGGCCCTGGATCCTTTGCGCTGGCGGGATGGGGCTGGAAGGTCCCTCGCTGGCAGGGGGTCCCACTGCAGGAGAAGCAGAGGAGAGCAACATGGTCAGTGAGCCCCACCCCAAATGGTGTTCCAGAGCCCCGTGCCCTCCTCCCAGCACATCACGATGCCCAGGGACGGGTGTGGCTGGTGAGGGGGAATTCCCCTGGGGCAGCAGGGGGGGTTCCAAGGTGGCCCAGGAGCCCCCGGGGGGGCCACACGTCCTTCACCTTGGCCCGGACCTGTTCCAGGGTCTGGGACGGGTGTCCCTTTGCAGCCAACGTCTGGGCCATCTGGGCGAAAATGTGTGCATTTCTCCTCCGGGATTTGAGGTCCCAAAGGGCCTCCTTCTTTCCCCAGAGGTCCAGGAGGGCAGTCACCTCGGTGGTGCTCCAGCATGTAGCCCACTGCTTGGTGCCCCTTCGGACCTGCTGGGTGCTCTGGGGTGGCTCCTCCGTGGGGTCTGAGGGACCTGGCTGAGGCTGGGCGTCTGCCATTCCTCCCTCTGGCTGCTACCCGGGCTGCACATGGCAAATGGCTGTGCTCTGTGCCTGTGCCTTTAAGGGGGGGCCAATTAGGTGGAACCAACAAGTGGTGATTGCCTGTACGGAGTGTTGGAGAGGCCACCTGTGTTTTTCACTGGAGGCCAATTCTTGCACAAGTACGCACTTGCTGAATGTCCACACTGCCCTCTTGCGCAACAGTGCCTGCACAAGAGAGCTTAAGCCTGATAGAAAACAGCATAGCTCTTGTGCAAGGAGCTGTCTCTTATCATGCCGTACTGTACATTTACTTGTGCAAGAGCGGATGGACAGTGTAGACGCTCTGCGGATTCTTGCACAAGAACGGCTGTTTTTCCGTTAAAGTATTTCCGCAAAAGCGCATCTAGATTGGCACGGATGCTTTTGCACAAAAAGTGCTTTTGCGCAAAAGCATCTGTGGCCGGTCTAGACGCGATTTTGCACAAGAAAGCCTCGATCGCCATTTTAGCCATCGGGGCTTTTTTGCACAAAACAGTTCTTCCCTGTCTACACTGGCCCTCTTGCACAAGTATTCTTGTGCAAGAGGGCTTTTTCCCGAGCAGGAGCGTGAAAGTATTTGCGCAAGAAGCACTGATTTTGTACATTACAAAGTCAGTGCTCTTGCGCAAATTCAAGTGGCCAGTGTAGACAGTGGCTGCTTTTGCACAAAATCTTGCCAGTCTAGACGCATAAGAGAGCGTCCACACTGCAAAAGCGCATCAAAAAAGCGATGTGCTTTTGTGAAAGAGAGCAGACAGACTGCCTGGATGCTCTCACAAGTAAGCAGTGATTGCTATGGACAGAATGGCCACCAGGGCACCTTTGCTTTTTCTTCTTCCTTCTTCTTGTACAAAAAACCCCTCTTCCCTGTCCACACACGCCTTTCTGTGCAAGAGCTCTTGCGCAAAAAGGCATTCTTCCTCGTAGAATGCGGAATACCAATTGCACAAAAACCCCTCTGATCTTTCGATTTACTTGTGCAAAAATGCACTTGAGGTGTGGGTCCTCTGCGAGTTTTTGCAGAAGAATGGCTGTTTTTCCGCAAAAACGCTGTACTGCAGAGAGGGACGGGATAAGAGAAATGCTGATGGTTTCTGCATGCGAACTAAATTATATTAACTGACCTCACATTTCCACGATTTTGCTTGACAAACAGAAGTGAGAAAACTATGTGTTGTATTTGGACAATTTGTGAACAACAACAAACAGGATAGAATTTATCCAATAAACTGTTTGATACAAACTATCAGCCCATTGCTCGCCTGCTATCTTGAAAAGGTGAAATGGTTCCCTCCCACGTTGCTCTTAATATATGCAAAGCAGTCGGAAAACACCAACTGCTTTTTTTGTGGTTTTGCGATAGGATGCTTGGATTTGTTACAATAGAAATATTTGGTTCTTATTTTTTTAATATTGTAAATATTGATTTCATCCAACATAAAAGCTGAACCACAAGCTTCATGTGTGGGCATTAATCAAAGAGAAGGAGAATGGTATTCATCCCCCAACTCCAAGGCAAGTTATGAACTGCAACACAGCCCCTCAACAGCCAATGGGTTAGCCCATTGCCTGAAGAAAAAGCCATGACTCTTAATGCCTTCTAGGTGGGTGCTAGGACTACAGAATCTGCAATGCTGTAATTCCATGGTCTTTCACCAGTCTGTTCCCAAACGGACCCAACGTGCACTTCTAGACTAATTCCACCCCAGTAGCTTGCAGGCGAGAACATCTCTTGACTCTACCTCATTTGGCAAGTTCACCCACATCCTTTTTTCCAATATATTTCAGTTCTTAATCACTGCATAGGGCCTTGTGAAGCAGCCTCCAGTAGCACTTTCCTGCCCCTCCACATTGGTTAAATTGACCCTTTTCAGTTTAAGTAAGAATACAGGCCCATATGCAGGAATTTCTGTGGGGGGTGGGGAGAGGGATTTTTTTTTTTTTGTAAAAGTGGACCACAAGGGTGTGAATGCACCCCCATGGCCTTCCAAGTAAGTGGGGAAATCAGCCCCAGCCTTACCGCAGCCTGCCAGAGCATGGGGGAGGGAGGCTCAAGTAGTTTGCTGCTCCTGCCTTCCCCTGGCTGGCTGGAGCATGCTTACTTGAGGGACCATAAGAAGGGTGCGTTTGCACCCTTCACACACCCCTTGCGAACAGGCCTGTAATATTCTATAAAACAGCTAAAGAATAATTTCTAGTTTGCCAAACAGACCGGACAGGGGAAACAGGACCATTCAGGTTTATTTAAAATTAACAAAACATTAGCACTTTTAAAATCAAATATCAAAACCTTACAAAAATTATGCATAGGCTGCACACAGTGAGGAAAAAGCCAAGCAAATTGTGTGGCATATAATGACATGCATTCATAGAGTATCCCCTGAGGAGTCACTGACACCACTACAAATTGCTTCATCATTTCAGCTCAGTTACAAATGCAGCAATGCAAATATGGCAAGAAATCTCTCTTTCTCTCTCTGACTTGCACACACATCTGATGTGTAATATACATTTACATAATGTGCTTAAGGACATAAGGAATTATTTAAAAGACTAATTACTACCATAGCCCTTTATACTGTCCAAGAGATTGTACAGCCACCTTGAAATCTGAGTTACTCCTCACAATTCGAATTCTTATAAAACATTGAATTAATAATAAACATCACGATTTACAGACTAGAGTAATGTGCTATTGCTGTCTTTGTGGAAAAGTCCCCGGCAAAATAAGTGTGATCTGATGGGTAAATGGAAAAACAGGTGCTACATCAGTATGTCTGTGTAATATGCTGCATTTCAATTGAAATCAAAATCATCCTGCACTAAACAGGCTTTACAGATTATTATAACATAAAAATCATCTCTCTAAGTAGAGGAAATATCTTACACAGCATATGCAGATGTTTACAGAAATACTATTTCTTTGCAAAAGTCTTTGAATTCTACTTCAAATCCAGGGAAAGCATCAAAGAATAAGTGCCCTATACACATATGGATAATGACTTGTGCTCTTTGCACCAAAATTCTCATATAACTTCGCATCTGTAGATCTGCAAAGGTTGATGTGCAGCTGGGGATGGTGGGAGAAGGTGCAAGTCGAAAGATGTCAACAGAAAACACATGAAAAGAAAAGGAATTGGGATGAACTAAGCCATAAACGAAGAGGATTTTTTCCCTTTTCTTTCTTTTGAGTAAAAATAAAATCTGATTAGCCCCTATTCAGGTCTTAATTATTCAGTTATTCCCATCCTTGAGAAAACTAGCAACTAAGAAGTGTGGGTCAGATATTCAGTAATGGAGGAATTACTAAAAATATACCTGCCTTGTCTTGTATCTTGGCAGCATCATTAGCTTTAACAATTCTAACCCTCCCATAGCTTAACATAAGTGCAACTTGGAAAGAATGTGTGCATGGGTACAGAACTGTCACCTCTCCCTCACAAATTGGATTGTCTGGACACTGACTATGGCTTCAGTGCTGGTGAACAACCGATCATTTCAATTGAGTTCAAGAACAAACTTGATGTAACAAACTTTGTCTATGTCAAAACCTACTCAGGAGTTTATTGTTTCAGTTCCCACTGCTGGTTGAGCAGAGGAGCTGATCTGTAAGCACACACTAGCTGTCCCCTTTTTAAAAAATTGGTAGTGATTGTTCTGATTACTGCATCCAGGACTGCAGGTACCATGCAGATGGATGACAAATGTGTTCTCTGCATGTATCCAGATATGAATAATAACAGATAAGAGCAAAACCCCTCAAACTAAGAGGAGGGATTCAGTGCAAAATCAGCCCTCTAGCTTTCCTTTCTTTTCAATACATTTCTATTCCAGTTTTAGTTAATTGTGTTCTCTCCTCTATATCATAAGAGCTTCTTTAGAATGTATTTTGCATTATTTTGTTAAAATCCTAATGGGAATATAGAAAAAATAAAACAGAATTAAGATGCACAGCTGGCCTTACATTATTCCATAGACTCATAATTACATAAAGAAGCCTGGCCATGCATGCTGTAACATCAGGAGTGCGTTAATAAGAAATTGGCAATTTAACTATAATCACTTCACTACTGGTATTTTTATAATTGTGTCACACAGTAAAATGCATCAAAAGTGCTAATTCTCCATGTAGACCATCAATACTGTTGCTCATGTACATTTGATCCCTAATCTTTAATGGCTGTATAACTCTCAAATGGCTTTCTGGCCATTTCCTGTTAGTACAATTATCCTTATGTCTATATGCTTTATGTATGTGTTAAACATATCCTTGTTCATCTGTGTTCTACATTGTCTATTTAATTTATCTACTGTAGCTGAATCTTACTTTGAACCTCAGGTTCAAACTCTGCACTCAATTGCATAGGTATAATGAGAATCTGACTCTAAGCATTCTCCCTTTACTATAATTCAGACCACAATTTAACAAAAAGTAAATAAAAAAAAAAAAAGCATGGAAGTTGCCTGCCAAAGGCTTTCATTACACCAATGCAAGAAAACAGAGGCAGATTTTTTTTTCCCTGGGAGATCATAATGCACTTGTCCCAAAGCTATTTGTAATTTTGGAGATACAGTATACAATTCTTAAATCCTTACTCAAGCAAAAGTCTCGTGGACACAGGACATTATTTATTTTTAAGATTTTTCAAAAATCAGCCCAGTAGAAATGTTGAGCCTTGAAAGGAAGCAGAGAAATTACATCAAAACCTCATTAAAGGTTATCTTACTAGTACTTCATACAAACTTCCCATGATGGTTTAGATTATGTAATAGCAATCCAAAGCCTAACTGAGATGTAATAATTTTACAAACACTGTACGTAACCTGACCAGTAGGTCAAGTTACTACTGTATATAACTTTGTGTGGATTATTTGATTTTTTCTGAATAACTGTATTGGCTTTACTTAAAAAAACGGTAGGAAGATCAGTATAATAGATTTACCTAGATAATAACATTTGAGACTGAGGCTGTCCTTTTTTTCCTGTGTTTGTACAGTACCTAATACAATGGGATCCTGATCCATGATTAGGGCTTCTACGTACTATAATATGAACAAACAAACTAACTAAGTAACTAACAAACAATAAATGACATCTCAGAACCTAATATATCCACACATATTAAATTGCAGCGAGGGAGGTTTAGTCTGGACATAAAGAAAAGCTTCCTAACTGTCAGGGTAGTTAAACACTGGAATAAATTGTCTAGGGAGGTTGTAGAATCTCAACATTGGAGATTTTCAAGAGCAGTTTAGACAAACACCAGTCAGGGATGGTCTGAATGGTGCTTGGTATTTCCATGACTGCAGGGGACTGGATTTGATGACCTCAAGGTTCCTTCCACTTCTATCATTTTATTTTATACATAACATTTTAGTGACAAACACATCACTGACAAATTATCAAGTGTTTGTTTTGTTCACTGAATTTTCCACAATTTCGGGTTAAGGGAAAAAAATTATTCTCAGCTTGAGTTGCATCCTGTGAAAAGTATCCTAATTAAGACTTTGAGAAAAAAAATTTCTTTTAAAGATTACCTTGTCAGCCACAAGTTTGATTTTGTATCCAAATTTGGGTAAAGAAAAACAGAACAATTGGCATGGAACCATCACATTAATATAACAATGAAATAATTGAAATGTGTATTTTACTATTTCTGTCATGTACTTTACCTATTTGTTAAAAGCAAGGCAACAAACAAACACCAAGGAACTTCTCTCATTACCATCAGTGAGTCTTTCTAACAAGTTTACAATGGTAGAGTGTCATTCCAATTCTCTTCACTTTGGAAAACCACAGAAACAAATACCTAATTATATATAATTAAAGACTTGTTCTGCATCAGAAGAGGTGAAACCTGATATCAGCTTTTAATTATAAATAAATCTTGGCCTATGCATACCTATAGTCCACTAATTAACTTCTAAAACATTTATGAATAGCTTAATGAAATTGCCCTGAATGCAATGTTACATTTTTAAGCCATTACAGCATTACAGTTCATATAATAAAAAAAATCATAAGCTATTTTAATAATGCACTTGTTTAGGTATAAAGCAATTCCTGATTTTTTAAACAAAAACAAATATGTTACAGACCAATTTCTCAAGTGATGTAAATCCATGATGCTCCATTGACTTCAGTGGATGCTGATTTACACCATCTGAGAATCTCGCTCCACAAGTTTTTCATGTTTGAATAATTTTGTTCCTGCAGCCATTTAAAGCAATTTGCAACCAATGTCATCTTTAGGTTAGATTGTTCTTTCCCTTCATCTTCAAAGGATTATCAAAAACTTTTTATGATAAACAGCACATTTAAAAAAAAAACAGTTTCTGGAGCACTGGCATTTTGCAGGAGCATGAATTATCAACAATAATTTTTCTGGCCCACAGTGGAAAACTTATTATAAAGAGAGAGTTCAGTTCAAAATATACAGTAGATCTGTGTTGCATACATAGTTTTCAAGTCAAAAAATGTGAGAATTGATGTGCAGGCAGCACACATTCATTATTTGTGCAGGCGCGCCACGCTGAACAAGCTAAGTAAAAACATTCACCAGCAGTAATGTGTGGGAAAATATTTTACATGCAAGAACTCATTTTCATATGGGTTCATTTTTACGGTAATTTTTTTTGGAGACTAGAAAAAATAACAAGTCTGAATAAAGTTGATTTTAGCCCAGGTTACTTGTGGGAGAAAAAAAAAGCACACACACAAACAGAGACTCCAGCTGCAGCAGAATAACATTGTTTATTTTCAATCAACTAAATGTGCATGCTTGAAAAAAACATACCATAAATTCTATTTGAAAATAGATAGGTCAAACTGGATACAATTGCAGATTTTTCTCCCCCCCCCCCCCCCTAAAAAAACTACATTGAAAGTACAGGGTTTTATCAGTATAGATGTGTGTAAAAGACCAAGAAAAGCTTGAAAGTTCAGTTTTGCATATGTGTGTGTGTGTGTATGGCATCAAAATGCCTCTACTCTGAAAATATAGCAGACAAGAAAATACTATTCTTCCCAGAAAGTTTAATTCACAATAATATTAAACTTTGATGTCAAGGAAACATCTTCTACTGATTATGGAACATAAAGTTACTTTAAACTCTTCACTTTTGAAATGTATCCAAAAGGATTGACTCACAGTGATTTTCATAATCAACATAGCTTTAACAGGTATGTCTGAAATATATTTAGATGGGAGACTGCGACTAAACAATTTAAATGGCTTCTGTATTTCATAAACCACATATGCCTACACTAAATTAGCCAACTGAAATATCTTCTTACATTTAAAAAAATGCCAAAACAACAATTATAAAATCTTAACTTCATGTTATGTACTAATCTATGCTCAGAAACCAAGTTATGCAGTCATTCCTTCCTGATCCCTAGAACCCTGTATGAATATAAAATTTGTATCAGCACCTGCAAAAATGATCCATGGATATCCACATCCACACCCATGAATGCAGACACCCAGGGATATAAAGCAGATATCCATGGATTTGCAGGCTCTACCGATCACTTCTGTTGCATTGTTACCCTCTTGTTACGTCATAGCTAATATTAGTCCCTGATCGGCAGAGGGAAATGAAGCAGCGATTAAAATAATCGCGGCTTCATTTAAATTTAAATGGCTGCCCCGCTCTGCCGATCAGCTGTTTGTCGGCAGATTGGGGCAGTCGGGACGTGCCGCGTCGACAAAGAAGCCTTTCTTGATCGGCACAGGTAAACCTGGTTTCACGAGGCATACCTGTGCCGATCAAGAAAGGCTTCTTTGTCGACGCGGCACGTCCAGACTGCCCCGATCTGCTGACAAACAGCTGATCGGCAGAGCGGGGCAGCCATTTAAATTTAAATGAAGCTGCGATTATTTTAATCGCGGCTTCATTTCCCTCTGCCGATCTGTCTAATCTACATGCCTCCGTCGACGGAGGCATGTAGTCTAGACACACCCAAAGTGTCCTTTTCTGTCCATTTATACAGCACCTGGAACAAACAAACTCTGACCTGATTAGCCTCTATGGAGCACAACAATACAAGTATGGAATATTAATCAACACACTACAGACCTCATTCATTGATTTCAACAGGATTCTTCACAGACATGGGGGTCCATGTTAGCAAACTCTAATGCAAGATCAGGGCCCTAGTACCCAGCCTAGCAAATATTTGCATAAACAAGCAACTTTACTCCTCTAAGTAGCTGGACTGCTCAGAAGAGTAAAATTACTCAGATGTGTAAGCATTTGAAGGATTGGTGTCTTCATTTGTAAATGTTTTATGGAAAGGCTATTTGGTATCATTTTGAAAGAATCAGAAGCACAAAATGCCCTATTGGGTGCAGTTAGAAATTATAATAATAAATATAAAGCATTGCTTGATTGATGGACACTTTAAAGGTGTTGATAATTGCATCTGAACATGAGGCCAGTTCAGAATCTCTAATTACAGAATAGTGATGTTGTAACATGACAGAATTGCACTACTACAATTTTTTCTGGTGCACCTATGATTCAATCAGCCAAAGCAGATTTTTATTTTAACATATACAATAGTCTCCTTTTATGCTGAACAACAAAATTAGTCCTGTCGTATATTAGCAGAAAAAGCAGGTATAATGCCACACTTATGTGTGTGTGTATATATTACATATATTGATTGTAGATTTAGGAGGCTTACGTAGTATATTTACTAACCAGATTATCGTGTTACTCTGTCTTTGGTCCTGGATAATTACAGTTAGCATTTCAAGAGATTTTTTTCAATAGTATGTGTCATTGGAGCCAATACCACGTGAACAACCACTGTGTCAGTCACACACCACAGGATATATCCACTCTTAAAGCAAAAACTTTTAAAAGCCTGCTGTTTCTCTCAAAAGGAACTTTAATCTATGTTTTGCCAGTCCATACTTTTAATCCCAGTTGTTGAATAATGTGACTCTGCTTGTTCCAAGGGTTTATCCAACACTTATAGCCTAAAAATCAATTATACGAAAAACAATAAAAAATATTCTTATTGCACGCTATTAAAAAAAAGAAAGATACAAAAGGTTAAGCAGAGCAACCAGCATCTGCACACTAATGACATGATTGTTATGATAGGTGTTTGCTTTACCCTGGAGTGGTAACATTATAATTCATCCACCTCTGAATGAGTCGGGACAATTAATGCAGTCAATGTGTCCCACGTGTTCCCTGTAGCATTAACAAGGCAGCTCTGGGCCCCTTGGCAGACACTGGCTGAAAATTGAGACTGCTTCCCAGTTGAATGTGATCCTGATTACCTCAGCGGGGCCACCTGCTGCTTAGTGGCTGCTCTTTTTTGTGTTAGCAGCCTCCATTTGTAGTGCCTCAGGGGAGTGAAACCTTAAGGGCAAACCCAGCTGACACCAATCTGGTGGAACACTGGCTGACCATTTTTCAGATGCCACCCTTTCTAGAAGCTGGCTAGAACAATGGCCCTGTGTGTTTTACCATACTGAGTCCCGCTCAGGCAAGTGATGTTTTGAAAAATGTGATTTATGGAGGAAAAGGATGCTGCTTTTGTTAGGCAAAATATAGTTTCTCTGTGTTTTTAATGCCACCAACAAAGAGGTTTCTAGAGAGCGTGTGAGGAAAAAATAGCACACACTAAATATACAATCAAGCATAGATTATAGGAACCATGTAAAATTTGTCCTATTGTGAAAATGGAGAAGGTGACACTTAAGGTTATCGCCATGTTAATTGGATTACAAGCAGCTGAAAACTCAAGCTGAGGCTGAGGCTGTGCCAGCCACATGAAAGGGAAATATGGAAGGTTTTCATCAAATTTCACCTCAGATATTATAAGTTAAGGACGGCAACTACAGAAGCAGCAACTCTGTGCATTTCATCCAGCCAGGTTGGCTCCTGGAGGGTTTTTGAGAGAGCTCAAGGTGGTAGGCAGGTCTGGACTTCTAGAATGTTGGTCAAAAGGGGCAACTGGCAGTGGGGCAGAGACACAACACAGAGAAAGAAGAGCTAAAAGGAAATAACCCAAAGGTGCAAGTAAGGAATACCAGAGGAGGGATTCATAGTGGAACAGCTGACGCCAGCTTCACCATTTAATAGCTGGAGCATCTTAAGCGGAAAGTTTTAACATGCTTTACTGTGCTCTGCTCTAAGCTAAGTAGAGTGGGTTTATGATATTCCATCCTCCTGCTGCTTTCACCAATTGTAATTTTTCACAATAAACAAATGTGTGTTCCATTATTGCTTGAATTGGTTCCTTGATGAATAAAACCACCCATTGCTCTTTACAGTAACTTAGAATCATTCATACATACCTATGTATACATACGACATTGCATATACATTCCTAGGAACTCCCACCCCCTATAGGGCTGGCGACAGACATCGCTGGGCAATATGGGGAGTGGCTGAGCTCCAAGCCCCTGGAAGGGCTGAGGTGGAAGGGGAGGGACTAAGGGAAACCTGCCCTCAGCACTGTCTGAACTATGCAGCACCTGCCCCAGGCAGCCCCCACTCTACCTGGCCTGTGCCATGTGGGACTCCAACAGCATTTTAAAGGGCCTGAGTTTCTGGTCATCACTGCTGATGCAGTAATGGCAGTGGAAGCCTGGAGCCCCAAGCCCTTTTAAATCACTAGGTGCTGGGGCAACTGCCTCCTTTACTTCCTCCCCCTCCCCCTGCCGGCTAGCAGACTGAATGCTCTTCCGCCGTGCTAATCAACTTCCTCCTCTTCATAGAAGAAGTGAACTTTAGGGAGGAATTCAAATGAAGTCTTAACACAGCCTCAGAGGCAGGCGCAAATCTATGCCCCAAAGTTTTAAGAAAGAGCTGCCATCCAGCGTGCTATATATTTGAACAGTTATAACGACTGTCTCTGTGAGCTTATAAATCTATTCAAAATAGGGTCATGGGCATCTTCTGTAGTTGTAGCTCACCAAGCACATTGTTGGTACTTAATATAGTAATGAATTGTTAATAGGTGTTCATTTTTAAAGTAATACTACATTAATGTATTGTTCCTATTAATATATTTGCATTCAGCTGGCATATGGTAGCCCCAACTGAGACTGGAGCTGTGCTGTGCTAAGTACTGTGGACAGGCAAGACAACAGCCTCACCATGCCCTTGGGCAAGGCTTGGAGTGAGCACAATCCATGCTCCTGGAAGGGGTTGAGCCTCCCCCCAGCACCATCCAGAGCGTACCACCTGGAGCTCTGTAATGCACCGCGCGGGACTCCGGTAGCAATTTAAAGAGCCCAGGGCTCCAGCCACTGCTGATGCCTCCACAGTGGTGGTGGAGGCAGCTGGAGCTCTGAGCCCCTTAAACTCACCTGGCCTTGGTGCAGTTTTGCACTTTGCTCCCTCCTCCCCATCAGTGGTCCTGACTGTGGAAAACACATCCTGTCCTATTATGGGCAGTCCTGAAACTGACTACAGTGGCAACTTCAATTAGCAGTAGCCACAGCGTATAGGATCCCAGGATCCATGGCAGCCAGTCTGATGGGCTACTCAGGACTGAGGGAGCTGGGAAGCTCTTGAGCCACAGAAGCCTATCTGTTGGGCTGCCAAGGAGCCAAAAGCCTGGAAACTTGGGTATCGAGCCTCCCATTATTCCCAAGTTTCAAGGTAGCAGGGTGCCTGGGCTGCCCAACTGCCAGGAGTCTGGAAGCCCTGAGATTCCTGGAAGCCTGCATGGTCATCTGCTTTCAAGCCTTGGTAGGCAAGCAGGCAGAAACCAGGCAGGTTTCCATCAAACCTTGTCAAAAATCAAAACATTTCTGTGAAATATTTTCATAAAAGTCAGCAAACTCTGACAGAAAAATATTTCATGGGAATTTACCCAGTCAGCTCTACTAGTAAGAGATGACCCTTGCATTGACGGACTTACAGTTTCAGTAGAAAAGACACACGGAGAGTGAGAGGGGAAGAGAGAAACAGAGAGGTGAAGTAACTTGTTCAGTGTTACACAGCAGGTTGGTTGCAAAGGTGAGAATTAGAGCTGGCTGAAAAAAGTTTTGTTCCCTGCTCTGCCATAATATGGTTTTATGATTTTAGGTAAGTCATTAGGATCAGATTTTCAAAGGCCAGATAAGATGTGCATCTAGTGGGATTTTCAAGATCACCTAAGTAGTTTAGGCAGCTAACTCTTGGTTTCAATAGGAATTAGGGATCTAACCTGCTTACATGCTTTAAGTATCAGAGGGGTAGCCATGTTAGTCTGAATCTGCAAAAGTGGTGGGGAGTCCTGTGGCACCTTATAGACTAACCGGAGTGTTGCAGCATAAGCTTTCGTGGCAAAGACCTGCTTCGTCAGATGCATGCATCTGACGAAGTGGGTCTTTGTCCACGAAAGCTTATGCTGCAACACTCCGGTTAGTCTATAAGGCTGTGTCCAGACTCCATGCCTCCGTCGACGGAGGCATGTAGATTAGCCAGATCGGAAGAGGGAAATGAAGCCGCGATTAAAATAATCGCGGCTTCATTTAAATTTAAATGGCTGCCCCGATCTGCCGATCAGCTGTTTGTCGGCAGATCGGGAGAGTCTGGACGCGATGCCCCGACAAAGAAGCCTTTCTTCATCGACACAGGTAAGCCTCGTGAAACCAGGTTTACCTGTGTCGATGAAGAAAGGCTTCTTTGTCGGGGCATCGCGTCCAGACTCTCCCGATCTGCCAACAAACAGCTGATCGGCAGATCGGGGCAGCCATTTAAATTTAAATGAAGCCGCGATTATTTTAATCGCGGCTTCATTTCCCTCTTCCGATCTGGCTAATCTACATGCCTCCGTCGACGGAGGCATGGAGTCTGGACACAGCCCAGGGTGCCACAGGACTCCTCACTGCTTTTACATGCTTTAAGAATCCCATGAAGTGCCCATCCGTAGCTTGTGGCACCTTTGAAAATCCCTCCCTTAGTGACTTTGGGTACATCTACACAGCAGGCTAGAATCAAATTAAGATACGCAACTTCATGTAAGGGGACTGTTCGCCCCTTACTAAAACTCAGTGGGGGTTTTTGGTTGGCCAGCTCCCAGTATTAAAAGGGGAAGGGTCCATGAGAAATCAGGGCCCTGAGACTGACAGTACCCAGGAACAATGGGAAGAGGCCAACACTGCAGGTCAGCCTGATTGACAGGCTGGACAGGCCAATGAGGGAATTAGGGGAGCCAGGTCCCATCCTCCATGTGAGCTGGGATTTTCTGGGTCTCTGAGTCAAAGGGGGAGAGAACTAAGAAGAGCAGCAAGGGATCCAAGCTGTGGCGAGAAGTAGACCTGCAGTGACAGAGCCAGACACATATGCAGCTCACAGAGCACAGACTCTGTGCTAAGAAGCAGACCTGAGTCTGCCTGCCTCTAGAAGGTAAAAACCTCCACCTGTATTTCCTGCTGACTTACTATGACTGACTTCACAATACCTTTTTGCAGCAGCTGTTCATGTACTCATGTTGAGTGCTTCTGGCCCAATCCCCATCTAAGATGAACAATAGTGTATGTGGCTGATAGCTATGCCTTTGCAGAATGGCAATAATTCTGGGATAATATAGAGCATGCTGACAAATTTCAGAAGACACAACTTCTTGATCTAATATAGACCAGTCCTCAGAGTCCTCCTGGCTGAACATGGGAAGGCTGCCACCTCAGGTGTGATGTAGCAGAGGGCAGAGAAACACTGGCCTACCTGAATCCACTGCATCCCAGCCAACGGTGGTAGAATGGTCACCATTGGGTCAGCAGAGATCCACTTGCAACACTGATCTTATATCAGGCTAGCACTCAACCAGACTGTAGTTTAGTTTCCCTAAGCCATGAGGAGAACACATCCATCTCCTTTGGAAGTTGCTGCCCCACTGAGCTACAGGGCCTGCCTTTTATACTTCCTGTTCCTGTCCCATGATGAGTGCAGCCTTGCTGGTTCCACCCACTAGGGGGCATCTGGCCAGCCTTCATTGTCAATCTCTGAGGGAAGTCACATCTCTTTGCTACAATTTGCTTTGGATACATTTTCAGTAGAGGGAATCTCAATCACCACTATCCTCTCCATCCCATCCCATTCTCCAAATCCATATATCCCTGAACTTTTGTGGGTATTCAAAACTTGAACTCTGATCAGGATCCAAATTCATATTTTCCAAGTGGCCTATAATGGGCAGGGCAGAAATAAAATGGGCAGACATAAATTTATAATGGGCAGACATAAAACATTTTCAATAAACTCTCCTAAACTTTAAAGTGTTTAAAACCTGGATTTGAATATTGCGGGAAATCTCTAATTCAGAGGCATACAGTCAAAAACAACCACCTCCACCTACTCAGGAACTGCCTCTAGTCAGTGTAATTTCATTTCTTGGAATATAAAGCTTCTTTGTAAAATATTCTTTGCTATAATTTAGTAAATATTGGCTAATGGATCTTTATTTGTGTGGTCACCCTAGACACCCACATAGTTGCAACCTTTGTTAGTCAGATTACTGTTTTCATAATATCCATTTGATAAATTATACATGGCTACCTAATGTAGTCTCATAAATTATTATAGGCTTTTATAATCTTATGCTCTATGGTGATATGTCATGAAATGGAAGCATACAATATATATGGTTCCAGAAGATGTCACAGATTTTAAGAAATTCTACTGATATAAAATAACATTAAAAACACGAAAAGAAAAAACCCACTGGGCAGTGTCTCTTTTAACTGAGGAGAAAGATTACTAATGAGAGGGTCTAGTCATAGTGATCTGTCCCTCAGTGGGAGAGAGACAGGGTTTGATTTAGGATCCCAGTCTTGCTCTCTTGTTCCCTGAGCAATCAGGAGCTGTGAGTGCTCAGTCCCAGAGGGACTGAAATGCCTTACATCACTTACCAACAGCTGTTTGGATGATTAAGGGAAAGAGCAGAAGCCTTCCAAAGAGATTTTTGTCCAGTCTTCCTCACAAGGAGGATGTTGAGTGATGTCTTTAAACTCCCGGTAAAGGGGGAAAAAAATGGACAATGAAGGGGGGTCCTCAGAACTACAAGAAAGATGCAAATCTCTAACATTCTGTCCTGGAGGCAAAACTTAAGAACATCCAAGCTGCCTTTAATCAAAGTCTGCTGTTTGCCTCCTAAATTAATGCTCCTCATATTATGCTTATTTTGATGGTGTGAGGCAAAAATCAGTGTCTAAGGGCCCAGTTCTGCTACTTTTATTCAAGCTGAATAGAACCTTTTCAGCAATCAGTTTCAATGGCACTACTTTTAGACTAAGGACTTATTTACATGGGTAAGAGAATATAGAATGAGTGAGAGTGTGAATTTAAAGCACACTAGCTACTCTGCTTTTACTTACCATGTGGTTACATTTACTCTGCACTAAAAGTGTCTTTGTGTGCTTTAGCTTAATATACTTCCAGGCTGTGTCTACACTGGCGTGATCTTGCACAAAATTGACCACTCTTGTGCAAAAACTTGCTGCCTATCTACGGATGTTTTAATGTATGAAATCAGGGCTTCTTGCGCCAGAACGCTGACGCTCCTGCTCAGGAATAAGCCCTTTTGCGCAACTGTTCTTGTGCAAGGGGCCAGTATGGACAGGCAACATGAATTTCTTGCGTAAGAAAGCCCTATGGTTAAAATGGCCATCGGAGCTTTCTTGTTCAAGAGAGCGTCTACACTGGCATGGATGCTCTTGTGCAAAAGCACATGCCAGTGTATACGCTGTCTTCTGGAAGAGTCTTTGCAGAAGAACTCTTCCGCAAAAGAGTTTTTGCGTGAGAACGTACCAGTGTAGACGTAGACCCTAAGGCTGTGCCCAGACTCTGGGGTTTTTTCGAAAAAAGTAGCCTTTTTTTCGAAAAAACTTCCCCTGCGTCCAGACTCAAGCCGCGTTCTTTCGAAATTAATTCGAAAGAACGTGGCTTTTCTTTTGATGGCGGTAAACCTCAATTTACGAGGAAGAACGCCTTCTTTCGAAAGTTCCTCTTTCGAAAGAAGGTGTTCTTCAATGTAAATAGGGCTTCTTCGAAAGAGAGCATCCAGACTCACTGGATGCTTTCTTTCGAAAAAGCAAACCGCTTTTTCGAAATTTCTCCATGCAGTCTAGACGCTCTCTTTCGAAAGAGGCTCTTTCGAAAGATGCTTTCGAAAGAGCCTCTTTCGAAAGAGGCTTGCAGTCTAGACATAGCCTAAGAGTATTAAGCTAAACTACACAAAGGTACTTTTAGTGAAGAGTAAGAATGTCCACATGGTGAGTTAATGCAGAGTAGTGGATGTGTACAAGCAAGTCCATGCTGGTGACTTCAGGCCTTTTCCCCATGTAGACAACCACTAAGGTACCACTCAGCATGAGTAAACATGGCAGAACTGGGCCCTTAGACACTGCTTTTGCCTCATGCCACCAAAATAAGAAAATAGTGACCTACACACAGAAACTGTTTTGTTTTAAACAGTACAGCTGCTTAACTGACATGTAAATGATGATCAAAATATCTTTAAAAGCAGCCCCACATTTTTTTAAAGAAGTGAATGTCTACACTGCCACCCTAGTTCGAACTAAGGTGGCTAATTTAGGCATTTGAAGTTGCAAATGAAGCCCGGGATTTAAATATCCCTGGCTTTATTTGCATCTTGCTTTTTTAAATCCCCATTAGTGTGGACTCCATGCCCGCGGCTACACGCGGCATGGAGTAGGTTGTTCGAATTAGGCTCTCTAATTCGAACTACCGGTACACCTCGTTCTACGAGAAAAGTTATTCCTCTTGGGGCTCTAAATCAAGATAGCACATCTACATTAAGGAAGCCTGCCTTAGACTAATTTTGAGGCTTTCCTGCAGTGTAAACGTGCTATTTCAAAATAAACTATTTCAGAATAACTATTCCAGAATAGCTTATTCCAAAATAACTGTGTAGTGTAGATGTAGCCTAAGTGTGGCTATTGAGGGAAAGGCAGATGGTAGACATATTAGCAATTCAATAAAGCAATAAATATTAACAATTAAACCTTAGTGCTTATATAATATTTTTCACACAGCCTTCCAATTTTGGGCTGTGTCTACACTGGGCCACTTATTCCGGAAAATCAGCCGCTTTTCCAGAATAAGCTGTGAGCCGTCTACACTGGCCCTTGAATTTCCGGAAAAGCAACAACGCTCTACTGTACAAAATCAGCCACTATTCCGGAAAAGCTACACTGCTCCCGCTCAGGCATAAGTCCTTATTCCGGAACACTGTTCCAGAAAAGGGTCAGTGTAGACAGCACGGTAGTCTTTTCCGGAAAAAAGCCCCAATCGCGAAAATGACAATCGGGGCTCTTTTCCAGAAAAGCAGCCTGCCAATGTAGATGCTCTTTTTCCGGAAATACTTATAACGAAAACTATTCTGTTTTAAGCATTTCCGGAAATTCATGCCAGAGTAGACACAGCCCAAATGCTTTACAAAGGAGGATAAGCTTTCATTATGTATCTCTATTTTACAGAGACAAACTGAAGCACAAAGAGAAGTGACTTGCCCAAAGTCATGGAGGGATTCAGGGGAAACAACATTAAAGTCCTGACCAAGTGGGTCTTTGCCCACGAAAGCTTATGCTCCAACACTTCGGTTAGTCTATAAGGTGCCACAGGACTCCTCGTCGCTTTTGAACATTGGACTCCTGACTCTCCATCTCCTGATCTACACAGTGCAAAAGGCTCATACCCAGACACCCACATAAACTATCAGTAAAAAGATTAATAAAAAACAGCCCCTCCAGTAAAATAAATGCACTACAGTTGTGTAAATATGATACAATAAAAGATCAACAGCAAAGATGGAGAACCTGTAATGCCTTCCATTGGAAAAAGGCCTTTACATTAATATATATTTTTAAACATGTTATGTTAAGAATCTTCAGTCTATCATCTGCCGAATTCTCCGCAGAGACTGAAACAATGACTTCAATGGAGTTTCCACCTGTTTACATCAGCAGAGAATTAGGCCCTCTGGTCCACTACACATATATAGAGCTGTAAATGTGCATGGCTATATATAAATATATGGCCACATACATTGATGGTGCTATGTCAATATTACAATCCATAATACTGATAACCTGTGAAAAAAATAAAAAGTTTAGTTTAAAAAGTGGGTAGAGAAGCACTATGCAAGAAACCATTGAAAGAAAAATGGTGATTGTGAATGCAAAATGTTAAAAGAGGCAACAAAAACTACTGGTAGCAATAGTGATTATTTTTAATTGCAAGAAAATAAACTGCTTTGATTCAAGAGTCAGACATTTCTGAGTGAAATATTTCTTAATTTAAGAACACTTGCTTCCTGACCTAGAGAATGTAAAATGGGAAAGTAAAGTTCATAACTGACAAAGCAGGTGAATTCAGTTTTTAACAAGACATAACCATGCTGTAATAATATTTGAAACTGTCATATGAAGAATCCTTTCAAGAGATAATGTTAGCATACACACAGAACTGTAGATGTGGTAGATACTGTAGATACACAGAACTTCCTCCATCCCCAATATGAAGAAGTCAGTTATCCAATTCCCATTGAAATCAGTAAGGTCTTTCCCTTGATTTCAGTAGGAATTGGATTAGACTGAAACAATATAAAAATGAAAAAGCATCTGGAAAAAAATCAGTTTGGTTAAATTGCAAATGTCACAACAATGCATCATATATCCAAAGGCTAATGGTGGTGACAAGAGAATTTAGGTTGTTTACTTTGATAGATGGTGAAGTAAAAATAGATTCCTCTGCTTCTGCCCAAGTACCTCTCATTTTGGTTCACTAATTTGAGAGCTCTAGAGGGTCAGATTTGTAAACCAGAATAGCACCAGTAGCTACAAATTATGTTGATTTACACAAACTAAAAATCTGGCTCTATGGGCAGCCACATGGCAGTGATTGCCTTATTCAGACTGGTCACAGAAGAACTGTTGGAGCTGCATCACTAGCCCCTATACCAAGCATCATCAGAGCTTCATTCATGCTTGTGTTCATGACATGAAACTATTAGCTATATAATAACAGAACTGAGTGAATAATTTCATCCAGTGTAGACTTTGTCTGTTTATGGACCATCCTGTTGGTGGTTACAGTTTTTTTCACATTTACTTATAAAAATTATTCCATTTTAGTGGTTTTCTCCCTCTGTATATTTTTCAAGGTCTTATTGATTTCTACTTGGGGTAATGGAAAAAAATGAAAAATCTTATCTTCAACATATATTAAGACCACAAATTGAAAAACCCAAGAAGACCAGAGCTACCACTCACTGCATGATCCCACAATAAGAAAAGAAGCAAACTGTATGGCAGTATTTACATTTGTATTTGAGCACCATCAAATTTCAGTAAATAAACTATCCTATCCTGCAAATATTTCTTCTTGGGTCCACATGTACCACATGGCTGTGCACAGACACAAGGCACTGCACATGAGGATCTAGGATTAGGATTGGGTCCCTAATGCATATGAGGCTATCTTTCTTTCTGTGCTGTAATTTGTACATTTTAGCCCAAGAATTGGATATAAATTGCCAGATATTTTATGAAAAATGAGATATATTTATTCAGCGTAACAGAAACAAATTAGATTTTACCAAAAATGTTGTTCTTTGTTTTTGTGTGCTGTAATATTTAAGTTTCTGAAAATTTTCAGAATTGCATTAGATTTTTTCAAATACAATTTTAGAGTTTTAATATATCTAATAACATCAGATCAATAGAGTCACTGCCATATAATGTATCACAGCACCAAGAAATACCTGAGTTATGAAACTAAGTGAATTTACTGGTGTGTAAACCTCTGATGACTTCTCTGCAATCAGCCAGCAGGCCTTGAGGGCAACAGAATTAATGTATTTTGAGATTTTAGATTATCTTTTATATAGGTATAATGTTATGCCACACCATAATCTAAGTGTCTGTGAACATAGATGTATATATAATCACTGTCGTTTTCCAGAAACAAAAGCTTCCTTTATGAGAAGTTCACAGGACTCAGTGCTAGGTCTGGTTGTTTTATGCAGCACTATATTAACTGAAATACAAATCTCAGAGCAGAGACAAGCATTGTTTATTTAGTCTTAATTTTAAAAAGTTGTAGAACAAAATTTTGGTTGTCTCTCACAGTATTTCCTCTTTCCCATGTCAAAATGTATGATCCTCTTAAAAAGACCCACTTGAAACATATAGTTTATTTATATATAAATAATCAAAAAGTAGTTTCAAGTATGGCACCAGTTACTGAATGCTCCTCCCATATTTTGTGGGTTTCCATTCACATTTTCTCTTCTCCCTGTTCTCATACAAACACCATGGGAAACTGATCTGTATCCTGCAATTTGATGTGCCCATAAAGAGCTCCACTGAAGTCTCTGAATAGGAGCGCTGAATTACAGGAGTAGGGCCTCAGTGACCATAACCTAAGCGTGAAATTCACCCAAGTCTTGAAGGCCAGTGTGAAATCCATTACACCACATCAATTCTATATAGTGATGCTCTGGGATCTCTAATACTTCCTAGGGGGTGGCTGTGCAACCACATGCCACAGACAAACTCTCTTTTAAGCACAGGGAAGTAAGTTCACAATAGGAGCAGACCAGGGGCAATGTCAAAAATAATATTTAAAGGGGATTGTGGCCCCTTTTTGGTCAGAGTGTTTAGTCAAAGTTTAGGGGATGTTCCGCTGGAAGCAGAAATGGTTGGAATCAGGTATTTTCTTTTATACAATCTTGTGAATTTATAAGGAATGTACAAAATCCTGCTTCTCTGAATGTAGGAGGAACCAAGAACCAGAGGAGCAGTTTCTTAGTTTACAGAGCCAAGCTTCCTTAACCAACAGGCCCAAAAGCATAATCTCTCTATTTTCATATTACCGACTGCTTGGCTTTTATGATTTTTGCCTCTCAGGCTATGTCCAGACTGAAGGCTTCTTTCGGAAGAAGCTTTTCTGGAAGAGATGTTCCAGAAAAACTTCTTCCGAAAGAGAGCATCTACGCAGCAAAAGTGCATCGAAAAAGCGATCTGCTTTTTCGAAAGATAGAGTCCACATTTATTGGGCGCTATCTCACATTTAAGTTGTGATTACTATAGACAGAGTGGCCACCAGGGCACCTGTGCTTTTTCCTGAAGGCCTTTTCTTGTGAAAAAAATTCCTCTTCCCATCCACTCACGCCTTTTTCTGAAAGAGCTCTTTTGGAAAAAGGTTTCTTCCTTGCAGAAAGAGGTTTATCGCTGTTGGAAGAATTCCTGAGTTCTTTCAACTTTCTGTCAAAAGAAAGCAATTGCAGTGTGGACATAAGTGTAGATTTTCTGGGAAAACAGCCATTTTTCTGGAAAAACTCTGCAGTGTAAACATACCCACACACATCCTTTTCCCAAAACAATAATCTGAAAAAACTGAAGGTTGTATTCACACCCATTCTCAGTGAGACTTGGGATCCACAGAATTACTGGCACTTCTCAGCACAGCCAGGATCCATTGACCTCAGTCCTCCCTCCCCACAACTGGTACAGAGAGGATCTAATGGCAATTCCAGCGTATAGGATGGAATAGTGATGTTTGGAGTCTGGACAACCTTCCTGCATCCTGCACTTGGGTTGTGGGAAGCACTCTATTTCATCTCCCCAGCTGTTCTGCACTCTACTAAAATAGGGTCTGAGCCAGAGCCCACTGAAGTCAAAAGTAAGGTTCCCTTTGTTTTTAGCAGTTGAAGCTCATTTGGACAAAGCTACATATTTGAGTATCATCCAGGTGAAGTGGATTGCACCTAAAGCACTGTCAAATGCACAAAGAAAACACAATACAAATATTCTGCACATCAGTGTTGGGTTTTCTGTTTAATAGCCCACCATAACAAACAAACAAATGAACAGTAAAAATTACAACCTGAATTAAGATGTATTGCATGCACTGTGTGGAATAGCGTAGCAAGACAGTGAAGTTATGTTTCTCAATAAAACATATTTTCTATAGGCAACAGGAAGAACTCTTCTGGCATTCTGCCTTATTGCGTCAAAAAGATAGGCTGCTGCCTGCAATTCACATACTAGCTGTCATATCTCTTTTGCAGTGAGGTACTGCTAAAAAATAATAAAAAAGCTTTATTGGTTTGACCTGTATCACACATCAAAGCATAAAATAAAGAAAGAGAAGGTTGGTTATTGATACACTAAATCTTTTACTCAAGCTCAATCTGCCATGTACATTGGACAAACAGGACTGTCTACACAACAGAATAAATGGACACAAATCAAACATCAAGAATGGTAACTTACAAAAAACAGTGGGGGAACATTTTATCTTTTCTGAACGCACAGTTACAGAGGTGATAGTTGCCATCCTCAAGCAAAAAAACTTCAAAAACAGGCTGCAACATGAAACTGACATGCTGAAATTCATATGTAAATATGACCATCAGAATGGGTCTAAATAGGAACTGGATTTGGCTCTCTTATTACAATAAGACTTTTAGAAAAGTCCTTTGTTGTATGTTTTACAGCACTCTTGAGCTCAATAGCTTACAAATTCTGCAACAAAACAGACAAGGGGAATGAATGTGATACAACACACAAGCAAAAGCATGGGAACTAAGGCACAGAGATGATATGGCTTGTCCAAGGCAACACAAGAATTCTATGAAGGAACCAAGAACTGAACCCAGATTTTCTGAGTCCTAGTTCAATGCTTTACTCCTAAGACCATCATTTCTTCCCAGAAATAATAAATTATTATTAACTGAAAAACTCTGGATCACATTAGCACTTAAATAATAAATAGAGAGAGAGGCAAGGTGGGTCAGATAACATCTTTAATTGGACCAGTTTAACACAAACTTTCAAGGTCTACAGAGCTCTTCTTCAGGCAGACTGGAAGAGCTCCGTGGAACTTGAAAGTTTGTCCCTTCCACCAACAGAAGTTGGTCTAACAAAAGATATTATCTTACCCAATTTGTGTCTCTCATATCTTAGGATTGGCATGGCTACAACAATACTGAATTAATAAATAGTTACAATATAATTATGTTTATAAAACAGGGAAACACTGATGTAATTCATCTTAGAAATGCAAAATGCATGTACGTTGATGGAAGAATGAGGCTGCACTTTCATGTCTGGTATTTTATTTAGGTAGAGTATGGAAATTTTAACATCCTAGAAACATATTTAACACGGTGCAAAATGCACTCTTTGAGGCCTGGTCTACACTAATCGCCACTCACACAGTGGGAGGTTGACGAGAGCAAATACTCCTCAGGAGCAGGGGTACAGGTGATGATGGGGGCACCCTCTGAGTTCAATTTAGTGGGTTTTCACTAGACCCGTTAAATCAAATCCTGGAAGAGCGACCATGGCAGGGTCGATCTTCTGCATAGTGTAGACATAGCCTCACAGAAGGAACAACAATTAAGTGCACTCTTAATTCTTCAATTAGAAAGTCCATAAAAGGGTAAAGCATCTTATAAAGATGTGGTATGACAATGTGAGGTATTCTGGAGGCTAGAAAATGACTAACTATATTGGAAGGCAAAATAGAATATTAAAGATAGTCCCTTCCAGTCCTATGATTCTATGATTCTATAAGAGCAATCTTACCATCTGCAGCAGAAATAAATATTTTGCCCTATAAAGAGAGTCTCTGAGGAGTGCCTCACTACCTGGGCTGGGGTCCCTTGTCACACCCAGTTTTCTGCATGAGAGTCTCCTCATACTCTTAGTCATGGACTCTTAGTCCTGGTGGTGGCCCTGCCCTTGGGGCTTGCTTAATTCATTTCTGGGTGGGAGAAAAGCAAAAGTTCAGGTTAACACAAATCAACCTCCTCAAACAATGTTTGAGGGCCCACTTTACCTCTGGGGTGCCTTGACAGCAGTTTTCCCTATGCCTGGGTAGCTGAGTCATTGTGCATAGCCCTGGAATTTGTTGGACTCCTGGCACAGTTGGGAGATTTCTGGCATGAGGGCTCCTCCTGTTGTTCCAGGAGCTATCCTAGGCCAGGTCTATGCTAGACCCAGAAGGTATGTAAACCGTAAATAACGCAGCTGGAGTCAGCATATCATAAGCCAAGCTTGGTGCCATCTTCACTGTATAAGGGAAGCAAATGCTCCCGTCAGCTTCCCTTACTCCTCGTGGCTGTGAGGAGTACTGGCATTGACCAGAGGCGCCCTCAAGTGTTCAATTTAGTGGTGTGTTAACTAGACCCGCTAAATTGAATGCCGGAAGATCAGTCTCAGGTGCATATAGATATAGCCCTACTAACCCCTTCTTGCAGATTCACCAAATGTGTATTGCAGCTTCCTCCTGTTAAAGCACAGGTGGGGAACCTTCTTTGGGTAGGGGGCCACTAACCCACAGAAAAAAAATCAGTCAGGAGCTGCACAAATGTGAAAAGCAAAAAAACCCAAAACACCACCACCACCACAAAAAACCCTCACTGACTTGGTCCCCAACTGAGGAGAAAGACACTCCCCACGTTCCCCTCCCACACCAGAGCCTATTAAGGCCCAGCCTGGTAGATTTTGTGTGCTCCAGCCCTGTGGTGGAGCAGTGGGGAGGCTGGAGCATCAGCATCGGCTCAACAATACTGGGGGGTGAGGCCTGAGCTTCAAGGGCTGGATCCAGGCAAGTTTGGGGACCATGCCCAGCCCCCAGGTCTGAGGTTCCCCACACCTGTTTTAAAGTCCCTCTCCCTACCATGCATGATTGATGGGGCTTCTTTAGCACACAGATCCTCTGGAACCCCTTCCCTGTCAGCATGGGATTTATGTACTTCATCACATGCCCTCATTTACACCAGTCTAAATCCTTAGTGATTTACTCCATTGATATTTGGATTAGGAAGGCAACCTTTGCAGTACATATATACAGCCACTCTGTCTGGAGGCCAGAAACCCTTGTCAGCAAAAAAGTCAAATCACTCAAATGGTAGAAAAAATGTTATATGAAGAAGACAATAGGACCATTGATTGGATCATTTCCAGATAAAATAGAAATAACAAGAAACCTGCCCTTATGAGAGTTCTTTCATCCGGACATTCTGCCTGGGCTAACTAGCTAGGTTACATCAGGATGAGCAGGAGATATCTTGTAGCTTAGGCAGGTGACTAATCACTCTAGGACACCTGCACAGCAGGACAATCTACTAACGAGAATTGCTCAATTGCCCATGGAAAATAAATAAGATATTTCCATGATTTTAAAACCGCTCTTTGCATTTGAAAAATACCTCACAAAATTTGTATGGGTTACATCTCTCTCCTTTCTAATCCTGTCTGCTCAGTCATTCTTCCATAAGTTTTCACTTGATTCATCTGTCTGGCTGTAGTCTCTATGGACAGCTAATAAACATTGTTGGCTCTGTTATAAAGAAATCTATCCAAACCTAAGAGAGACTCTGTTATCACATCAATTTTCAATACAATGTCAAAGGCCTTTCCCCATGCATCCCTCAATCAACAGGAAAAAAAAAGACAAAAGTTAAAATAAAGTAATGAGAGGTAAAATGGTTAAAAGTTTTATTTATCTGTCCAAATACTGAATGAAATTACTTGACATAGAAGACACTAACTAGGACTAAAATTAATCATGTTGTAAAATTTGACACCTTCCTAATCAGGGTAAAAAGTTTGGCTAGAATGAAGTCTGGTGTGTTTTTAATTCTACACACTTTTAGAAAAGTCCTTTGTTGTTGTTTTTGTTTCATCTGTGTATTTGTTTTTACTTTTGCCATTTTTACTGAGAATGTTTTCTGTGAACTTCTTTTCAGTTCCATGGACTTGATGAGCATTTTGGCCTTGGTTTTGTAAAGCTCTTAAGGAAATGTGTTTATATTTGCCTGATTTCTGAGACTTTTATTTTAAGCATCATAGACTTAAAAATAAACAAAATAAACAGAATACAAAAATATAAATATGTATTTATAATCTTTCCTGAGTGATTTTGGCCTATAAACTGCCACTGCACAGAATTTTAATTTTAGGGTCTTTGCCTAAACTTTAGAGAATTTGCCTTTAGCTTGGACAAGCACAGACAAAATCCAAATTAACTTGTAATGAACAAGTATACTAGGAGCTGAATGAAATAAGTGCTAGAGGGATGATTAACCTTAAAGAAATCCAGATTAAATCAATTGAATTAGTACAATAGGTACAACATTCAGCACTGCCACTACTTAGGATTTCTATAGCCCCTTACATATTGGATATACTTTAGTAAAACATTAATCCTCAGAACTCCTCTAGGAGGCATAAATATATATTTTACAGCTCATGAAACTGAGACAGAGAAGTTACATGTCTTACACAAGAAAAAAGAGGAAGGGTGGGGGGTCCAGATCCTTCAAAAATTTTGAAGTGCCTAAACCCTATTGAAATCAGCAGGAGTTTGGTGTATCTGAAGCCACATTGGAAAACACAGGGTTAACATGGACTCAGACGACCTTGCCTGCTCCACCTGTGAAATGTCACAGTTGGAGGAAGGAGATTAAAAAGAGAGCAATCCAGCTCAGTTGATGGCACAGCAGCACAGAATGCAGCTCTTCATCCTTAGCTCCTGGAGCTAGGCCTGGCTGAATGCAAGGAAGGGCTCCTCAGTCAAACCTTGAAGAAAGGGAGGACCAGTTATGGGTCCACCTATAATGGAACCGGTCTCTGAAATTAGCCTGGGATCTCACTGCTTTACAGAAGCTATCTGGGGGAAGAGGACTCTTTCCCAACTGTGGGATGTCTCATTTATGATTATAGACAAATCCTAGCAGGGGTGAACTCAGCCAGAGGGCAGACCCTCGTATATCTGGATTAATGGGCTGAAACACAGGCACACCTTTGAATGCTGGAGATGAGAGTGCCTAATGTGGGAACCCCAGTGACAGTGCGAACTTCCTTAAGTGCTATTGAACATGACACAAGGTATCTATCAGCACTTAAATACCTTTGAAAATCTGCCCCTTACTGCTGGTCTATCTGTGCTGCCTTTCATGTCAATTATATCATTCCCATTGACTTCATTAGGATCAGAGTTGGGCCAGAATTAAGAAATTCTGAAAATCCCAGCCTTGGTCTGTTTCCCATAAGCATAATAGGGATAATTGCTTATAATCCCTACATCACAGGGGTGTTTTGAGGCTTAATTAATGTCTGCAAAGTACTTTGAGATCCAAAGATGCAAGGGATAGTGTAGAACTAACCTCGTGCTATGTACTGAAATCTTCAGCTGAAGTCAGTGGAGCTACATTAACTTACTGCAGCTGAAAATCCAGACTTTTTAATTCCAAAGACAGACATTTCAGTGATGCCTTTAGAAACCCTGCATTTTTTACCTGCCTTGTGCTCCAGAACAATAGAAAAATAAGCTGTGTGTAAATGGGAGAGCCTCCAGTCCGTGGCACAGAACCTTGAAACATGTTATTCAATTATTGAAAAATGAAACACTCTGCCAAGTCAAGCTATTTTTATCCCGATGATGGCTCCATGGGGGATCTGTAGGATGAATGTCCAAACCCTGAATGACAAAGAAGAGGGATTTCTGATTCTGTTGCTTTTGGATGGAATCTGTGTAAGAATGGTGGTCATGGCATCACCCTTAACAATCTCCTCTGATCTTTGTTCAAGGAGGCTCCAGTCCAGAGTTAGCACTATAGACCTTATGGGTTTGTCTACACCAGGGTTTTGTCCACAAAAGTGGACTTTTGTCAACAAAACTATACCTGCGTCTACACTACCGCAGAGTTCTGTCGACATAACCTCATTCTATGAGGAATAATGCCTTTTGTCAGCGGAGTTCTGTCGACAGAGGGTGTTATTGCATCTACACTGTTCTTTGCATCTACACTCTCATGTCGACAAAGCAGCTTGTTTTGTCAACAGAACTAGATGTAGTCTAGATGCTCTTTGTCGACAGAAGCTTTTTCGACAGTATTTATCGACAAAGCCTCTGTTGAGAAAAGCCTGTAGTCTAGATGTACCTTGTAAGTCCTGCTCCTACATCTCTGAAGAAATGAACTGTATCTCCATGGATTTCCCCAAAAAACAGTGGTTTGGGTGGGCCAAATTCACTGCTTTCTCTTTAGTGAGACTGGGGAATCATAGAATCATAGAACCATAGAGCTGGAAGAGACCTTAGAAGGTCATCAAGTCCAGCCCCCTGCCCTAGGCAGGACCAATCCCAACTAAATCAACCCAGCCATGGCTTTGTCAAGCCAAGACTTAAAAATCTCTAGGGACGGAGACTCCACTACTTCCCTAGGTAACCCATTTCAGTGCTTCACCACCCTCCTAGTGAAATAGTTTTTCCTAATATCCAACCTGGACCTCTCCCGCCACAACTTGAGACCATTATTCCTTGTTTTCCCATCCGTCACTACTGAGAACAGCCTTTCTCCAGCCTCTTTGGAACCTCCCTTCAGGAAGTTGAAGGCTGCTATCAAATCTCCCCAGAGAACCCAGCAGAGAAGCCTTGCTGAATTTCCTGTCCCTGCTATGAAAATAGACTACACTGAGGAGGATATGGTTGAATAATAATAATTCAAGATGGGACTGAGACACAAAATTTGTAAACAGATCCAGACCTAAACACTGAGATGAGATGCAGTGCACATCCTTGTCTACATGTACAGTGTAATGGACAATCTGTGCCTGCAAAATGAAAATATACATTTAAACCCCACAAATATGGAAACATCAACATATGATTTCCAATTGTATAGGAGCCTATTGTGGAAGGCCCATAGACATGATGCCCCTTGTAACTTGAACAACTAGCCAAAAATAAAAATAATAATTAGGTTGTTCCAATGAGGACAAGGTTGTTCCAATCAGGACAAGAAACAGATAGGTATTTTTGATGTAGTTTTGTTTATTTATGAAGAATATACAAAGACCTGTCTCTGAATGTAGAAGGAATAAAAGGTCAGGAAACAGCTTCTTGTGCACATAGAAAAGAACACCCTTTTCAGCCTGTACTTTTAACAAAAGTTAGACATTTCTTCCAGGGTCAGACCTGTGCTTTCAGCTGTGCCTTGAAGCTATCTTTCCCTCTCTTGGTGCGTCTCAGTTTTTTTTGTCTGTTTTCTCTTCCCACACACACACACACGCATACCTAAATCACTCAGCAAAAATTCCTGAGTGGATTCACAATTTTATTGTCTACAGATTGTCTTACAGTCATATATACTGAATGGTGAATTCACAACTATCAATCTCAATGACATTTTAATGCAACCCATGACAAGATTTCACCCAGCCTATTACATTAAGATCATCTTGCCATAACAGGCAAGGGCCAGGTCATGCCATTGAGATGTTGAGCTCTTTTGTCCATCTGAAGGTAAATTGTGGGATATTACCACATCTCCTTTGATGAAGCAATGTGGAGAAACGATGTACATTACAATCAGGGTCTCTAGGACCCACTGTCCAACAACTTCCACAGATCTGAGGGAGGGCAGTCAGTTCACTACTTGACCAGAAGATACGGTACTTTCCTCTGTAGTCTACCATGGCCCTATCTCTCCCAGTCCTTTCACACAAACAAGCCCGGATAGCTGGGAGCAATTTGTGTTCCCTCGCTGCAGTGTCTTCCAGTGTGCCCAATTCCTGTAACGAGCATCTAATGGGGCATACTCTCTTTGTTACCACTCATGGGCCGGGTCCAATCTGGTTCTAAATTAGAACTCGACAGGGGTGAAAGTAACCTATAGTTCTTACATAGGATTGCCCCTGGGGGGTGGGGAGGCGAGGTTCAGGGCTGGGGTTTGGGAGATGAGATTTGATAGTACCTGTAAGTAATTTAACTGTGCAGTAGCATACGGGGGGAGGGCTCAAGGCAGGGTGTTGAGGCATATGAGTGTGGGGGGCCTCAGAGCAAAGGGTGAAGATGTGGAGGGGGCAAGAGGAAGGGCAGGGGCCTGTGGAACTGAAGGGGTGCAGGAATCAGAGGGATGGGGTGTGTGGAAGGGGGGGGGCAATAGAAAGCTTTAGGGAGGACGGAGGAGGGAAGGGGAGTTGAAGCCCTGACAGCCTCCCTGCATTCCGCTCCCTCATAGCTGGGAGAGGGGCAGAGAGCAGAGGTGGGAGTGACCCATGCTGTGAGCTTTTCCCTCACTCCCTGACAGTGAAGGAGGGGAACAGCAAGCAACTGGCAGCATTGGTAGGAATGGGGGGAGAGCTTTAGTTTCCCTAAATGGCACCCTCGGGGAGGCTCAGGCTGAAGCTGTCCTGCAGGAGAGCCTGGGGAGCCCAGCTGGGAGTGTACCTCACCTTCTCCTGCAGCAGAGCGCCCCAGCTGGCTCTTACCGGAGCGGCGCACTGTCTTACTGTCACTTCTGGAACTGGATGAAATATGCGAATATTTCCCAACCATTTTCTGAGGGTTTGAATTTTTCACTCCTACCTCCCCAAAAAACTGTGACTACTATAAGCAGGTAAAAAAACCAGCAAACATTCTGCATGAAAATAGGTATTATCAACATGTCAAAAATACATTGTACGTAGATTCCCAAGCCAGAAGGGAGCACCGTGTTTATCTAGTCTGACTTCCCATATAACAAAACCATAGAGCTTCCCCCATATGATTCTGGGGGCATAGCTTTTAGACAAACATGCAACCTTGATGCAAGTATTGTCTGAGACTCGGGAATCCACCACAATCATTGGTAAATTGAACTGCTTTTCTCTAAATATTCATCTTTAAAAAACCCTCTAAATGCTGAAGATTAAACAACCTCCTCCATTGACTTATTTTCTTGCTTATTGCTTAAAAAAAGTATATGACACTTATTAAAACAGGCACAAACCAAGCAGAAATTTGTGCTGTTGTTGAAGCCCTGCTCATGAATATTTGTAATTTAAATGCTGTTTAAATGGGAGTTAAGGAAATTTCATGGATAGCAAACCCAAAATAAAATACTGAACATCTGTAAGTTTTGGATCTTTTTCAATGTGGTAACCCAAGTTCACAGCCAAAATCCAATTTGGATACTACATTTTCCTCAAAATGTCATCCTAACTTTCTCCTGTAAACAGAATTGTCTAATTATTGTTCAATGTCAGCCGTTGAGCAGTGGCTGCATTTGATCACTGAATAAAACAATTCCCAAAATTATCTCCATAGAACAGTACTGTGCTTTGAGGTTTCTCAGAATAAAAAGCACATTAGGAATAAAATAACATTATCATTCATAATTACTTTTTTATAGCTTGTTTCTTCTTCAGCACAGACCAAGTTTCTTTTGTGGGAATAGGATACTCAGTCAGCATAGAGTGTAACTAGAGGTTATGAATGAGCAACAGGTTTCTTTTAGTTGTGCCTGACTGCAGTGCTATTTTGCCATTTCATACTTTTCTGCCCCTTCCTTATTTTTATTTGAATGTGACACTCAGCTAGCTACTATATCCAACACAGCAAAGCGGAGCGGGGGGCAAAAAGTTTCCCTAACCCTGAAAAACTGTTTCTTTTATTGAAATTGACAATTTAAAAACTAAACAGTAGATTTGTTTTCTATTCAAAATTACTAGGAAAACTTTGAAGTTTTTTTCCCCAACTTCCCCTAACCCTTCTTTTTTGCCCTGCAACCTCCCAACCAAACATTTATGGTTATTCAGTTGACAGCCAATAAATAGCAATGTGTTCTAGGGAACTCTCTATTTTTTTTTTTTTTTTTTTTTTTTTTTTTAAAGAAACCTATAAAAGAAAAGGGAGGGAGGAGAGAGAGAATGTGTAATCTGTACACCAGCTGTTGCCTAGTGCAATTCACGCTGACATAGGGCTTTTTGACATTTTATACCCTGAATGCAAGCACATAGATCATTTCTACCTTGTACTTTTCCCGTCTCATTATCGGAATTTATTCTCTCGCTTTGTTGTTGGTGGAGTCCCTATTCTAATTGTTTCTTACATGTGCTGTAAATCTGTCCACCAATCAGTAAAACTGGGGAACATGAAACTGAGACCTAGCAATTTCCTTTGCTTACCATTGCGTCTGCTGGAGTGCAGTGTTGAAATAAAATGAAACATGTTTGCACTCTTTTTTCTATCATACTGTAATGCTTCTTTTGCTCAAGGAATTTTTAATATTCAAGCCATACTCTGTGCATGAAGTCATTTCCCCTAGATATAATTGTAATGGTAATATGCATAGCCTAACTGGCAGTGGCACAGCTGGCTGTTTGCCACAGCTGAGCCTCTGACTCAAAGACTTTAAATTCTGTCATGCCTCATCTGGTTTTATGGACTCTTTTGTAGTTAGTTAACAAATGTATTCTAGGGTATCCATTGAGATGGGCAGGCCGTTGACTTTTCTCTAAAGATATCATGTGAAACTGTACCAAACATGTGCATTGTTAACCTGTGTGCATACTGATGAGACATCAGATTCTGAGTGAATGTGCGTGGGTGGTCAGAATTCATTGATAGATGCAGCAGTCTGGATCCCGGAAATATTTACAGACAACACATCTGTCTGAGTAGTCTTTGAAGGACCAATGCCTTAGTTTGTCTCCTGGCTTAGGTACCTGCATTGCAAGAAACTATGATGGAGCATGTATATGTTATAATATTAACTTATTAATTTGCATGGTATGTTCATGAAATAATCGTAGGTTTTTCAACTATTTTAATTAGCTGAGCCTGTAAACAGAATCAAAAATCACAAAGGACAACTTAAAAATCCCTTCAGTAGTTTCCTTTCATCCTCTGATTCAAAATCAACCTTTTTCCTTTTTGTCTTTAAGGCCTTCCACAGCTTAGCTTCCATCTAACTATTTGCTCTGTTCCGTTCACACATCTCCATCACAACACTTCCCTGAGCCTAAATCACACACCTCATCACTAGGGTGATTTCAAGATTTTAGAGTTTTGTGGCCTCTTCCAACTACACATTACTCACCCAAGGTATGGCATCAAGTATCAGAGGGGTAGCCGTGTTAGTCTGAATCTGCAAAAGCGACGAAGAGTCCTGTGGCACCTTATAGACTAACTGAAGTGTAGGAGCATAAGCTTTCGTGGGCAAAGACCCACTTCGTCAGATGCATGTAGTGGAAATTTCCAGAGGCAGGAATAAATATGCAGGCCAGGATCAGGCTGGAGATGACGAGGTGGATCCAATCAAGGAGGATGAGGCCTACTTCTAGCAGCTGATCTGGAGGTGTGAATTCCAAGAGAATAGAAGCTGCTTTTGTAGTTAGCAAGCCATTCACAGTCTTTGTTTAATCCAGAGTTGATTGTGTCAAACTTAAAGATGAACTGTAGCTCAGCAGTTTCTCTTTGAAGTCTGGTCCTGAAGTTTTTTTGCTGCAGGATGGCTACTTTTAGATCTGCAATTGTGTGTCCAGGAAGATTGAAGTGTTCCCCTACAGGTTTTTGTATGTTGTCATTCCTAATATCAGATTTGTGTCCATTGATTCTTTTACGTAGGGACTGTCCTGTTTGGCCGATGTATATAGCAGTGGGGCATTGTTGGCACATGATGGCATATATTACGTTGGTGGATGTGCAGGAGAATGTACCAGTGACAGTATGGCTGATCTGGTTAGGTCCTGTGATGGTGTTGCTGGTGTATATATGTGGGCAGAGTTGGCACCGAGGTTTGTTGCAAGGATTGGTTCCTGAGTTCGAGTTATTATGGTGCGGTGTGTAGTTGCTGGTGAGAATATGCTTCAGGTTGGCGGGTTGTCTGTGGGCAAGGACCGGCCTACCTCCCAAGGCCTGTGAGAGCGAGGGATCATTGTCCAGGATGGGCTGAAGATCACTAATGATGCGTTGGAGAGGTTTTAGCTGGGGACTATAGGTGATGGCCAGTGGTGTTCTGTTGGTTTCTTTCTTGGGCTTGTCCCGTAGCAGGAGGCTTCTGGGTACACGTCTGGCTCTGTCAATCTGTCTCCTCACTTCCTCGTGTGGGTATCGCAGTTTACAGAATGCTTGTTGAAGGTCTTGTAGGTGTAGGTCTCTGTCCGAGGGGTTGGAGCATATGCGGTTGTACCTCAGTGCTTGGCTGTAAACAATGGATCGTGTGGTGTGTCCGGGATGGAAACTGGAGGCATGCAGGTAAGTATAGCGGTCGGTAGGTTTTCGGTATAGGGTGGTATTGATATGACCGTCACTTATTTGTATCGTGGTGTCCAGGAAATGGACCTCCTGTGTAGATTGTTCCATGCTGAGGTTGATGGTGGGGTGGAAGCTGTTGAAATCATGGTGAAATTCTTCCAGAGTCTCCTTCCCATGGGTCCTGAAAATAATTGGCATAACGGCATTGAGCAAGAGGGGTTTTCTTGCGCAAGAAGGGACAGCGTAGACAGCTTCTTCTGGCACAAGAACTGCTTCTGCAAAAACGGCAGCTCATTAGGTATACAAATGAGGCTCAGCTATGTTCCACACTTAGCGTCATTTGCATACTTCTGACGCAAGAAGCCACGAGCGTAGACATAGCCGGACAATTAACCTAAGAAGGTTGTGGGATCCCCATCCTTGCAGGTTTGTAAGACTATGTCGGACCAGTGGTTCTCAACCTGTGCCCTATGGCCACTTGCAGCCCAATCAGTGCACAGCTGCAGCACAGGTGACATCCTCAGGGCCATATAGGTCGTAGTGGATCCATCCCACACTCATTTGATTATTACAGACTGTTGGCATAACTTGATCAGGGCTTGATCCTGAGCCCATTAAAGACAATGGCAAGGCTCCTGGCCCATGATCAGGACTTTACTGTTGGGCTGTAGTCTAGATTTAGCTATATAGTCTGAGTAGGGTTGTTAACTCTGGCTTAAGCTACTCTGGGAGATATTTTTTCCAATATAATGTAATGCTATTTTCTTAAAATATCCTATTAAAATATCCTCGATTGGCTTCAATCTCCCCGCAACTATTGATAGCAATGTGGGGGGACCCCAGGCCAGGCCAAGAGACTCCTGGGGGTTGGCAACTCTGTCTGAGGAAAGCAACAGCAACACACACACTCTCTCTCTCTCTCTCTAAATGTGTGGGTCTCAGCAATTTAAACAATCATAATTTTTGGGATAGGAGCCTAAATGTAGACTCCTACTTTTAAAGTCTCTTTTCTTTCTCCTCCCACCTCTATCTTCACATCAAATGAATCAGTTAAGTTTGGACTGTATCCCAAAGAATCAGATCCTTAATACCTTTGATATCTAAGTCTTGTGCAGAACTGTGTAATAGTGATACATACAGGAACTGATCACATTTGGTATTTACAACAATATTCACCCATCCCTATAGAAATACTACCGCAGGACCATGCTGTCAAGTCCCATGTCAAAAGAAGCCTTCGTAAGCAAGCTTGTGTGTCTGCACTCTTGCTGAGGTTTAGCATTTTCAAGCTCCCATTTATCAACTAAGATCTGTTCTTCATATCCGAGCTTAACTATGAAGTAGATTCCCCATGTTTACTTATATTTTTCAGCTTTTAAAAATAGTACTGCAGGCACATGATTCTCATAAAACATCCTGTGCAGGGGGAAAAGTAAGCCTGGAGGCAAATCCTGTAGCTCCCCAGACTGTAAGGACAAAATGATGACAAATTGTATAAATATGTGCAAATTGTCCAAATGATGTCATGTACTCAGGCTTGCAAAAGCCAGGAAGAATACTTCAGTAGAAGGTCTACTCAGAGCCTGGCTTTGAATCGAAAGAGAGGCAATTACATTCAATTTGCTTAAATTTATCACTGAGAAAAATGTTTCAGTTAATCTTCATCTTGATTTTATTTTTCAAATGCTTTAGAACCTACTGTGTTATTCCAATGGTGAAGGTTTCCTGTAAGTTCAAGGAGAATGCTCTGTAATGCAGGGATGGATGCCTGTTAAGAATGCTTCCTACTTTAAAGGAGCTGTGGAAATAGAACACCTGTGACATATTGTATGCAGCTACTCAATGGATTTTAAATCGCAAATTACAGAGTTCTGTGAAGTTATTATTAAAATAAGCAGCACCTGAAATTGCTTTTAAAAATTACATATTGAAGCATTCTGTGGCTAGATGGGATTCCAGTTGGTCTGTAAATGCTTATACTGAAGTATTTTTCATTTACATTTCACAAGTCTTCATTCTTCTCTCTCTCCCTCAATACCAGGGTCAAGCTGCCCCAATTATTCGTCTGCAAGCTATTTCCCTCTTCAAGTTTTTCTATTTACATTACAGAGATCTCTGTCTCCCTGGGTCAAGCATCTTTGAGTTACACTGATTTTTTTTTCTTTTGATGATTTTCTTTTTCTAGTTTTGGAAACAAGAAATTAGTGTGAGAAGGGAAAGGAAAACTGCTTCTTTTTGTTTTCTTGCCAAACTTATTTTAGATGCACAGAGCCAACTGAAAAAGCCAGTATGTGTACCCAACCCTGTGAGATGTTGGTAATTCTCCCTTCATTTCCCCACCCCCAATGTACATTTGGTTGTAGAGGCAAAAAGTAATTTATCAGGTCTTGGCTGGACTTTATGTCTCAGTGGTCAGTATGAGAGGCTTTACGAATGTCATTGTGCCAACTCCTGGATGATGTTTTAGAGATGCCCCTGCAGGTTTAATTCATAAGAAAAGTATGTAGTAGAATAATAGGTTTTAATCAGCCAGACTTTAGTTTTTCTAATTTTAAAAAATTATTTACTTGTTTTTGCAGGTGTCTGACTCAACAGCCAAATAAACGAGGAGGAAAAATCCAAGACTTGTAGAAACAGGTGACTGCTTTGCTCCTGTGTGTCGCAAAGCTAGAGAAATTAATTGTAGTAATGGCCAGTACAACTGAAAGGTCACATAAATTTGCTATAAATAAATGAGATGCACTTGAATCTTTCTTAGGGTCACACTGCCAAACCACTCTAGTGACCAACTACTCACACAAGTAGTCAAGGGCTACGTCTAGACTGGCATGATTTTCCGCAAATGCTTTTAACGGAAAAGTTTTCCTTTAAAAGCATTTGCGGAAAAGAGCGTCTAGATTGGCACAGACGCTTTTCCGCAAAAGCACTTTTTGTGGAAAAGCGTCCATGCCAATCTAGACATGCTTTTGCGCAAAAAAGCCCTGATCACCATTTTTGTGATCGGGGCTTTTTTGCGCAAAACAAATCTGAGCTGTCTACACTGGCCCTTTTGCACAAAAGCTTTTGCGCAAAAGGACTTTTGCCCGAACTGGAGCAGCATAGTATTTCCGCAAGAAGCACTGATTTCTTACATGAGATCCTCAGTGTTCTTGCGGAAATTCAAGCGGCCAGTGTAGACAGCTGGCAAGTTTTTCCGCAAAAGCAGCTGCTATTGCAGAAAAACTTGCCAGTCTAGACACAGCCAAGGTGAGCAAGAGTTTCCTATTCTGGCCCTTTGTCTTTAGGCAAGAAATTAAGAACAGATGTAACCTGTTACAAAAGAATTTCTGAAGCATGTGCTGTAAAAATGGTAGTATTTGTCGGAGAGATGGAGGGGGAGTAGGATTGGGAAATAAAGAAATAATAGCTCTTAGGGTGTTAGTTGGATGATATGTGGCATAAGGCTAATTTGGGATTATGCAATTCAATCTAACATTAAGTTAATGCTTAGGCAGCTGAATGAGCCATTCTCTAAATCTGTTTCAGCAAATGCTAAGGCCTCTATAATTGTTACTTTTAAGAGAGCATTAAAAAGGCTGTGAAACTGCTCGTTGTAATGATTTCTACAACAGGATCCCTGCAAATACACAGCTGGAGGCTGTCAAATACACACCTCGCTAATAGACAGCACTGTGTGTACAATTAACACGTTAATTTATGGAGTACAGCAATCAGGGGAGACTAGGGCTTCAAAGTCAAGCTCTTGCTATTAAGCAAGAGGTAAAGTTCTCTTGTCGCAGTCCAAAACATGAAAGAGTAATATAGGTCTCACTGTGATGGCTATTTTTCGTATGGGTCACTATAATTACATATAGGGAGGAGCCTCAGGAGCAACTTTTCTCCCTCCCAACCTTACTTCTTCCTTCCTTTTGTGGATCTTTTGCTATCAGTATTTTTATTTCACTCTCTTGCTCTTCTGCTGTGTTAGCAATAATAAATTGTTCTTTACTTTCTTTGTCCACCAACCCTGTTCTTTGTCATATGTTCTCTTTTTCCTTCATATCCTTTCAGTTTCTCCCCTTCTGCCTCCTTGTAATAGTGTCATGTGCCTCTTGTTGATGTTGTCATGTCAAGAGGTTATTCTGCAGTGTCCTATTTCTGCTAATTTAAGGACCTTTGAAAATGAAGTCCACAGGTAATTAAAACATTCCCTTCCTGGGAGTCCACTTATTGGCTGTGTCTACACTGGTGTCATCTTGCGCAAGGGTTCTTGTGCGAGAGCTCTTGCACAAGAGAGCGTCCACACTGACCAGAAATGCAGCGCAAAAATGCTGAGTTCTTGTGCAAGAAAGCATCCACACTGGCAGGATGCCCTTGCGCAAGAACTTGGCCCTAGAACCACTTCAGCCATTGCAAGAGGTCACCAGCGGTGTCTGTGGGCGTGTGCTGGACCCCCACTGGGAAACGTGCTTAAATGGACGCCGGACAGCCGTTTCCCTGTGGCTGTGTGCTTAGGCACCTCTTTGAGGGAATGTCTACACTACAGCGCTAATTCGAACTAACGCGTCTAGAACTAAAAACTAGTTCGAATTAGCGTTTTGCTAATTCGAACTAGCATGTCCACAAAGGGTGGACCCTGAACCGGGGTTAAGGATGGCCGGAAGCAGTGCCAGCAGGGCATCAGATGAGGACTTAGAGCGTGGAGCTGCTGTCTCAGGCTAGCCGAGGGGTGTGCTTAAAGGGACCCGACCCCCACCCCAGACAGACAGTTCTCAGGGTTCCCCGCTTGCAAAGCAGTCCTGGCTTGGATTGCCCGGAGTGCCCACACGCGGAACATCACAGCACTCGGCCATCAGACTGGCTGCACTTGCCGCAGGCTGCCATCTGGGGAGAGAGGGCAATTGGGGGGCTGCAGGAGAGCTTCCACCCCCAGAAGCCCACAGAGCCAGCCCAGTCCTCCCCATCGGGGGCGCGTACCACATTCCTCCCTCACCTCCTTCCACTTACCCTTCCCTAGCCCCCCTTCTTGATGTACAAAATAAAGAAAACGTGTGGTCAAAAATAGAATCTCAATTTATTGAACAAAACTCGGGGAGACAGGGAAAAGGAGGTGGGAGAAGGGAAGAGAGAGGCTGGGAGAGTGGAGGGCAACTAAAATGATCAGAGGTTTGGAAGAGGTCCCATATGAAGAGAGGCTAAAGAGACTGGGACTTTTCAGTTTAGAAAAGAGGAGACTTGAGGGGGGATAGGATAGAGGTCTATAAAAGCATGAGTGGGGTGGAGAGGGTGCATCAAGAAAAGTTCTTCATTAGTTCCCATAATAGAAGGACTAGAGGACACCAAAGGAAAGGAATGGGTAGCAGGCTTCAAACTAGTATCAGAAAGTTGTTCTTCCCAAAGCAAAGAGTCAACCTGTGGAACTCCTTGCTGCAGGAGGCTGTGAAGGCTACAACTAGAACAGAGTTTAAAGGGACGTGAGATCAAGTCATGGAGGTTGGGTCCACGGAGTGCTATTAGCCAGAGGGTAGGAGTGGTGTCCCTGGCCAAAGTTTGTGGAAGGCTAGAGAGGGATGGCACGAGACAAATGGCTTGGTCACTGTCTTCGGTCCATCCCCTCCAGGGTCCCTAGGGTTGGCCGCTGTTGGCAGACAGGCTACTGGGCTAGATGGACCTTTGGTCTGACCCAGTATGGCCATTGTAAGCTCAGGGCTCAGGGTCGGGGGTCTCAGTGGACCACCTTGATTTTCATGCACACCTGCTCCTGGGTGGCCAGGCTGGCAGCTCTCCTGCCCTAGATGGCCAATTTCCTGTGCCTAGTGCGGAGGTCGTGGACGAGGTCCACCATGTCCGCACTAGCCCAGGAAGGTGCCCGCCTGTTGCGGTCCCGGGCAAGCTCCCGGGAGCCGCCAGCCTGGTCCCAGGAAGAGGGGGAGGGCTGGGGGGCATCGGGTGGCTGGCTCGAGCTGTGCCAGGTGCAGGGTCTGCTAGCTGGGTGCTGGCAGGCTTGCACCTGGCACGGGCACCGTAGCCAGCCCGTGCCCCTTTAAGGGGTCCGGGGCCGGGAGGGGAGAATAAAGTTTCCCTGGTGTTGGCCAGAGTGGCCACCAGGGAAAGCTGGGGAGGGCTAGACTCCCACTAGTTCGAATTAAGGGGCTACACACCCCTTAATTCGAACTAGTAAGTTCGAACTAGGCTTAGTCCTCGTAGAATGAGGTTTACCTAGTTCGAACTAAGCGCTCCGCTAGTTCGAATTAAGTTTGAACTAGCGGAGCGCTAGTCTAGTGCCTATGAAAGTTAATTCGAACTAACGTCTGTTAGTTCGAATTAACTTTGTAGTGTAGACATACCCTGAGGGACTGAGCACCACGGCCGCACCTACCATCTCAGCCCCTGGCAAGTGCCCCTGGGCCGCCTTGCCCCCCCCCCATTACAGCCATGGAGCTGGAGTAGGACCCCAGCCAGCAGTGTCCCCTCACGACCATCATCGAGGCTGTAGAGCAGCTGCACCAGGGAGCCATGCTGCTCCAGCGGGAGCTGGAGACTGGGCAGACCTGCAGGCCCTCATCACCAATGCCGCAGCTGTGCTCGGGCACCCTTATTCCCCCAGCGACAGGCACCTGTGGAGGCACGACACCAGCGGGGCCTGGTGGGAGCACCTGGGGCTGGAACAATGGGGTGACCAGCACTGGGTGCAGAACTTCTGGATGCGTAGGGTGACCTTCCATGAGCTTTGCACCTGGCTTGCCCTTGCGCATCAGAGGCAGAACCCCTGCCTGCGCCCCACCATCCCCATGGACAAGACGGTCACGATCGCCCTCTGGAAACTGGCCACCCCGGACAGCTACCACTCCGTGGGGAACCAGTTCGGAGCAGGTCCACCATCAGTGCAGTTGTCCAGCAGGTAAGGCCTCTGGGGGAGCACGGGCCGGCCCCAGGGAGGGAAGAGGCCAGGCCAGAAAGGGCCGTGGGGGCAAGGGGAAGCCCCGCACCCATGGGGTGATGCCTTCCATCCCTCATGTAGCCCTGCCAGCAAGGGGGAAACCACCAGGGGAGGGGGCCTTGGCGTGCGTGGGGGGAGGGGACATGGAAGGGGGGAGGGCACACCCCAAGGGCCCATGTACTCAATGCATCTCATTCCGTGCATCCCCTGTGCTCCCACATGCCTCTCTGCATGTTGTCCATGCCATCAATGATGTGCTATTCCCACATGGCCTGGATGCCACCATCACCGGCTTCACCACCTTGGGGTGTCCACCACCATGCTGACAGCCCTCATGGTGAGGTCCTGTGGGGGAGCCATGGATGGGACCCAGATCCCCATCTGGGCACTGGAGCACTAGGCGGCCTGGTTCATCAACTGGAAGGGCTACTGCTCAGTGGTGCTCCAGGTCCATAAATGTTCCAAGACATTTATGTGGGGTGGTCCGGCTAAACCCCTGACTCCCACATCTTCCGGCACTCGGGCCTGTGCCACAGGCTGGGGGCGGGGACCTACTTCCCCCAGCAGGACCTCACTATCGGGGCTGTCAGCATGCCTGTCTGCATTGTGGGGGACGCGGACTACCCCTGATGGCCTGGGTCATGCGACCATACACGGGCCAACTGGACTGCAGCCAGGGCGCCTTCAGTGCCCACTTGTACCGGGCCTGCAACCTTGTGGAGTGCGCCTTCGGGCATCTGAAGGCATGTTTCAGGTGCCTCCTGACCCGCTTGGACATGGGGGTGCAGCACGTCCTGGAGGTCATCATGGTGTGCCCCTTGTGACCCTCATGCCGCGTTGGGGAGGGCTGCACTGAGAGGTGCAGAGATCGGGGGCCATGGGAGGGCACATGGGCACAGCGGGGGGGCTGCAGGGGGAGAGCTGGACACGGCAGGGGGGGAAGCGGGTGGAGGGCTGGGCTCAGCAGGGGGGGCAGCAGGGAGATCCCAGCCATGCTGTGTTTTGGTGCAGAGTCTATGCGCTCTGCAATTGTGCCCAGGAGGGTGCACACATGGTCACAGCACTCCACGTACTGGCCCCACTCCCTCCACTCCTCGTCTGTGTGGATCTTGGCAGTGAGTGAGCACTCAACGCGCTCAGTCGCGCAGACGTAGCAGTGGAGCAGGTGGTGGCATTCCCAGGAGTGCTGGAATGGGCTCAGGCTCCTCTGCACCATCAGGACAGGGTTGGAGGGTCCCTCGCTGGCAGGGGGTTCCACTGAGGGGGAAGCAGATGACAGTGAGGCAGTCAGTGAGCCCTGCCCATGGTGTTCCGGGCACCCCATGCCCTCCTCCCAGTGCCTCACATGCCACGATGCCTGGGGATGGGTGCGGCTGGCATGGGAGGTTTCCCCTAGGAGTAGCGGGGGGGCCCAAGGAGGCTGTGGGTGCTATGGTGAACCCGTTGTGCCTTCCCCTGGGGCAGCAACTGTGTCCCATGGGTGGCCGTAGTTGCGTGCTGTGGGTGGCACCCTTTGGGCTGTGTGGGGTCAGGGCTGTGCCCTCGTGGCTGGGCTGCTTCTGGCCACTTCCCTTCCCCCCGGGCTGGGCGTGCATGGCCCCCGGGGTCCCAGGCATGTGCTGGGGCTGGCTGCCATCTCCGTGTGCCACTCCGTCTGGCTGCACAAGGTTGCACATGCTGCATGCCACTGCGTGGCATGTGGCCAGGCAGAGCCATGTGCTACTCCCTCTCCCCCACCATGTGACCCCCCCCACTCCCTGAACACCTGTGAGTGGCAGCTGCGACACTCACCGAAGGAGCCCTCACCAGCCTCCAAGGAGGCCCGGGACACATCCTGGCTGCTGGGCCGGGTTGGTACGGTCTGGCTGCCATCATCCTCCTTCTCCTCCTTCGCCTCCTCCTCGGTGGATTGGTCACCCTCCTCCTCCTCCTCTGCTTCTGTTGGCTGGTCCACCAGGGTGGCCACTGATGAGTCCACCCGTGCCTGCAGGGCTCCGCCGCCTCCACACTCGCTGGCCCACACCTAGCTGAGCCGCAGGTCTTTCACCTTGGCCTGGACCCTGGAATAGGTCTGGGTGTCCTTCTGTGGCCAGCATTGTGCATTGTGCCTCTTAGACTTGGGGTCCCAGAGGGCATCCTCCTGGCCCCAGAGGTCCAGGAGGTCCTTGCCCTCAGCAGTGCCCCAGCATTGAGCCCGCCACTTGGTGCCTCTGTGGGCCTGCTGGGTGATCTAGGGTGGCTCCTGGGTGAGGCCTGCGGGACGTTGCGGTGGCTGGGCGGCTGCCATTGCTCCCCTTGGCTGCTACCCAGGCTGCACGTGCCACGCAGCTCTGCTGGGTGCCTGTGCTTTTAAGGGGAGGCCAGTTAGGGGGAACCAGCGAGTGGTGATTGCACATACGGAGTGTCGGAGAGGCCACCTGTGTTTTTTTCTGGAGGCCTCTCGTGCAAGAGGACTTACACTTGTAAGAAAAGAGTGTAGTTCTTGTGCAAGAAGCCCTCTCTTACCACACCATACTGTATATCTTCTTGCGCAATAACGGCGGGGGGGGGGGCAGTGTGGACGCTCTGCGGGTTCTTGCGCAAGAACCCGCCAGTGTAGACATAGCCATTGAGTCCTCATATACTGGTCCTACTGACCCTGCTGTCTAGCTTCCAGGCCCCAATCCATCTCTCAGTTTGCATTTCTAGCAGGACCCTCCTGCTCACAGTGGTTCATTTCTATAACAGCTCTGCTGATCCCAGGCACTTCCTTGCAGGAGTCTTTTACAGTTTCTACAATTTCTTCACTTTCCCCATTTCACTGCAGCCTCCTCATGCTCTTTAGGAGACAGTGACCCTGATCTCTCCCAAGTATCCCTCAGTCTATAATCAGACTTGGCTAGTCCTACACCTTTAAACAAGCCACCCTGTTCTGCTCCTTCATGATCTCTGCCTCCTTCATTGATACCAGTCTTATCCTCTCTGTTGTATTCCATCTGCTTCCTTTCCTCCAAACTCTACCCAACACTTTCTCTTCCACTTATACTCTATCCATGATACAACCTCCACTCACATAGCTGTTCTTAAAAATAGGAGGGGGTAAATCAATTTATCTTCTCTGCCAGGAGATGAAGGCCTTTATTTTGAACCTAGGGTGAAGGTTTTTTTTCCCAATCTTCTTTCCGTAATATCAAGTCTCTTCTCTCTCTTTTTGCCCTTCTAAACTTTCTAAGATGTAGAAGACTGTTGAATAATTTCTTCTCCTTCTTGCTCCCCAAACATGGGGGATATTGGACTAATTTTGCTTCCAGAACATGATGATTTTTCTCCACATATTTGCAAATCCAGGAGACTGCAAGGATGACTCAACTGACATGGGGTGGGAAGGATTTAAAGCTGCCCAGCCAAAACAGATGCAGAGTAACTGAATCAGTCAACAGTGATGCAAGAACATGGTCTATAGGAAAGAGGAGGGCTGCAGTCTCGAAGCACTCTCTTGGCATTGCTGTGTTTGTATACATTAGCTGGTGGACCTGGTTAAAAATTCTTAACTGGCTGCCCATTAGATCTGCCTCTGATTATATCTGAGGGAAAATCAGATACATGTTGTGGGATAGGACACTCTGCAATTCCACTTCTCAACAGACACAGGAAAGGAATAACTTCCCCACCTACTATGATTTTTAAACCTATGATTTTTCTACAAACTCCACCCAGCTGTGAGAAGTGCACAACAGATCTGTTTTCCCATAGAAGCAGAATGTGGCCTCATAGGTCATGTATGAGTGCCTTAGCTATACTGGTATAAGACTATAATATAGATGCTGGGGTTGTGTCTACATTGGCAAGATTTTGTGCAAAAGCAATTGCTTTTGCGCAAAATCTTGCCACCTGTCTACACTGGCTGGGAGTACTTGAGTAAGAACACTGACGTTCTAATGTAGCAAATCAGTGCTTCTTGCGCAAATACGCTGATGCGCCTGCTCAGGGATAAGTCTTCTCACGCAACTGTTCTTGCGCAAGAGGCCAGTGTAGACAGGCAATGTTAATTTCTTGTGCTAAAATAGCCACTGGAGCTTTCTTGCACAAGAGAGCATCTACACTGGCGCAGATGCTTTTGCACAAAAGCACATCCCTTGCTCAAAGGCACATGCCAGTGTAGACGCTCTCTTGCGCAAATACTTTAACGCAAAAACTCTTGCATTAAAAGTATTTGCGCAAAATCACGCCAGTGTAGACGTAGCCTGATAGAAGAGGTTTTTCTGTAATTATAGAAACACCACTTCTTCAGCTGATGGTAGTGAGCTCAGTAGAAGCATTCCTCCATTGACCTAGCTGTGTCTACACTGGGGGTTCAGTTAGCATACCTGCAGAACTCAGGGGTGGATTTTTCACACCATTGGGAGCTGAAGCTATGTTGACTTACATTTAAATGTGGATCAGCTCCAAGTATCTGATTTTCCTGCATCTGAGAACTTTGAAAGCCTGAGCCAAGAAACTTGCCCTCTCACCTCATAGGAGGAAGCCAAACAGAACCCTTCTACATAGTTGGGAACCACAACCACCACCACAGGACATAAGCTACACCACTTCTCTGTCTGCCACAGCTGTGAGCAACCTAATGATTGCATCTAAAATACCTACATATTATAAAACTCCCATCTACAACCTCACTTTTCACTAACCTGGGTTGAAGCTTCACCAGCTTGTCAAAGTACAGCAACAAGACAATGTTCAGCCAAAAAACTTAGCAATACCTGGGGCATCTTGTATACTATTCACTGACAGCTCACCTTAATATAATCCCATTACGGAATAGGATTTGAACAACCTTGCCACTCTCTAAGTAATTCACGTGTCATTAATCCACCACTGTTGCAAACCAAGCCAACTGCCCACGTGCATTCCAATACAAGTCATAATGGGAACAAACAGAAGAAATGAGTCAGCAGTTTCTTAGAGGAAAAGATCATTACATTATCATGTGCAAGCAGCTATCTCACATGGGTCCATGACAAACAACAGTCCCTCAGCCCTAGGCTGATCAACACGATGTGTGTGGTCATTAAGCCCTTCACTCCCCCACAGTCTTAGTGCTGCAGTGTTTCATTCCATCATTTCATGTTAGCTTAGCTTATCCTACCAAGATATTCTATTCACCACAGTCTGTAGGAGGACCAATTCTTTTGAAGTAAGGTGCAGGAAATCCTAATTTGGAATAAAGTCTTGTGAGGGCATCCATTTGAACTGTGAGTTTACAAACAAAACTAATCTGGTATCTTATGAATATCATAAGTGCTTTTCAGAGAAGGAGATAGAGACATGCTCCTCCCACACAAGATACAACTCATAAGACTTCTGGTTTTGAGAAACCTCTGATGCATTAATCCAAAAGTTCCTCTCAGAGGGTATGTCTACACTATCCCCCTAGTTCGAACTAGGGGGGTAATGTATGCATACCGAACTTGCTAATGAAGCCCGGGATTTGAATTTCCCGGGCTTCATTAGCATAAAGCCGGCGCCGCTATTTTTAAAAGCCGGCTTGTTCGAACCCCGTGCCGCGTGGCTACACGCGGCATGGGCTAGATAGTTCGAACTATGTAGTTATTCCGAATTATCTGTACGCCTCATGGAACGAGGTGTACAAATAGATCGGAATGGCTACATAGTTCGAACTATCTAGCCCGTGCCGCGTGTAGCCGCGCAGCACGGGGTTCGCACTAGCCGGCTTTTAAAAATGGCGGCACCGGCTTTATGCTAATGAAGCCCGGGAAATTCAAATCCCGGGCTTCATTAGCAAGTTCGATATGCATACATTACCCCCCTAGTTCGAACTAGGGGGGTAGTGTAGACATACCCTGAAATACTCCACCTTAGGTCACAGGCATGGGAGCTAACCATACGGGCATTACTATAGCACCCCCGGACTCCTGGCCTAGCGCCCAGAGTCCCAGCTACCAGCTCCATGCGGGCAGGGCCTCTGCTGCCGGCCCTACACTCCAAGCCCCATGCACCAGGGGTCCTAGCTGAAGGTGCCAGGGGCTCTACTGCTGGCCCTGTTCTGCAGTCCTGGGTTGATTCCTGTATGATAGAGGCCTTTGCTGCCAGTCCTAGGTCCTGACTGTTGGCTCTGCATGCCAGGACTTTGCTCCTAGCCTCAGCTGGGGATGAGAGTGCACAGGGGTAAAGGAGCTCAGCACCCCACTTTCAAAAATGTTCTTGTCCCACTGCCTTAGGTTTCTTAGAAATAATCTTTTGACTCACACAGCCACTCCTGTCTAGACTGGGCCCTTTAACCAAAATAGGGAAACAGGACTTTCACTATTTATATCTACCGGTAATCAGATTATTTCTACCTCCAGAGACACCACATCTTCTTGGTATAATCCAAATACTCTTTGACCCTGCCAAAGAAAGCTCTATCCAGCCAACAGGCCATAGAGTAAAACTAGCGAATGTCTATATGTACTTTGAGATTGCTGCTATGGGCACTATAACAACAAAGCATCCTTTTCCATGCACAAACCTACCTGCTGGAGGTAAACTTGGGGAAAACCTGGTCTGATAAATTCATTGGAAAGAAAAAAAATCTTGCAAACATATAACTCCATTGCAAAGCAGGGAGAAAGGCTCAAATCTACAAATATATTTAGGTTGCTAAATACTATTGTGGGTTTGGAACAAAGATCCTATATCCTTTCTGCCAAAAAGACAACAGTCCTAGCTCATAAAGCTTCTCAAAGTTTCAAATCATCTTACAAATCCAGCTGATCTGTCTTCAGTTCCATAGGGAGCCAGTCTTGCTGACAGAATTAACGATTTATTTCATCAAGAAGATTGTGCAGATCTGAGATGTCATAAGGACTGCCACAAAATTTTTCCCTCCATGAATGTGACCCTTCCAATTGAGTAATAGTCAGAAAATCACTGACAACAAACAAAATAGCCATCTGGGCCCTTTGTCCCTGGATAGTGAAAGATAGTAGAAAATATATGGGATGACCAACAGATATGGGATACATTTTTTGTTAGTGTCTTAGCAGCCTGAGTCACCTTTTCAAAAGTGATTTTCATTAGGACTTTGTCATATTGACAACTGTATGCAGTCAACATCTCCTCTGATGGAGGGAATCTACTGGTCATACAAAAACTTGCCAGCTACTGACCTGCCAAATATGACCTATTATCCAAATGTCTTTTCTAAGTGAGATAATGAAGAATTTAGCAAAAAGTAATCTTCACGGACAGCTGTCAAAAAGTGCTGTGCATCCATCAACTTCCCTTCATTTCAATGAGACTTTTGTAAACTCCACCTTTACATTTCTAAAGATGGACTTTGGAATCTGAAGTTAGGCTCCTTAGTGTGAAAATGTTGGCCCTTAACTGCAGGCACACATGTATGAAAATCTTGACCCTGATCTTTTACCGGAGTTATTGCCCAAAATGTGGAATTTGTTGCCCGAAGAGACGAGAATCTAGTAACCTTACTGTGTTCAGAAATGAATGTTAAATTCTTTTCTTCATCTTGGTTTTCCCCCACAGTAAAGTCTTCTGACATAGAAACTAACACACACAAAATTCAACAATCACATCAAATAACCCTTCTCTTTCTTCCCAGCTGGTTGGAGTGAGAGAATGATCAAAATCATTGGTTATTTTTAAGTCTGAAGAGACACGTGGCTACTCAGGCATTGGAGGGGTATCATAAAAAAAAGAAAACCAAGATAAATTGGCCTCATTCTGCCTTTGTAGAGGGTCATTTTTATGATAAACCTGAAAGCTTTGTAAGAGCTAGCAGTGGTACTTATGTATATGCAGGATATATACTGCAGTCATATACTTAGACATTTAGAAAGTCTCAGGGGTATCCTGTAGTTAGTCTGTAACTTTAAAAGCAAGGAGTAGTCCTGTGGCACCTTAGATGCTAACAAATATATATATAGTATCATGAGCTTTCTTGGGTAAAACACACTTCACCAGATGAGTTGGGGTGGATATATTTCCACTTGTCTTTCCATTTCCACTCTACCTCCATTCCATGTCCATTGGTGCTTCACTTTGGAATGTGTGTCATTTATTTTAGTTAGAAAAGATTACCTTGATGGAAAGCTGTCTATTTCCCACTACTGGCTCGTCATTTCAGTTCCATGTAGAGGGTTGCTCACAGCACCCTCACTATTATGATTGAAAATTTTAAAAAAATGTTTATGGTTCCTAGCGTGCCAATTAAAGGTATGGATCCTTGTCACAGAATGGGGTTATATTATTCTTAGTCGTTGTCTGTAAATATGTACATATATAAGTGTCTCATCTCTCACATTCATAATGATGCTTTTGTTAGTCTCAATCTGCATACAGTGAGGAAGGAAGTTCTTGTGATATGCTAAGGAATTCAGAATGGGAAACTGGGGTGTATTGGGAGAGGGGAAACTCATTCTCTTTGCCAATTCATTATGATATTAAAGGGGTTTTTTTTTTTGCCAACCTGATATCCAAACCATTTTTATTTTTTAATTGTTGGCACCCCCAGAGCAACCAGTGCAGTCACAAGTACTTCAACAGACACGTTGGAATTGGAGTAGGCAGAAAATGGCCTTAATGGGAATCTTTTACAAAGCAGCTGTTAGAGCGTGGTAACAAGACACTGAATAAATGGCAGCTACATAACTTCCCCCTAATCAGATTGGAGCAATCAGCTTGAAAAATTTTCCCATATGTTGGAGAGTGGAGCTTGGGCCTAGGGTTATGGCAAGGACACAGGCCATGTTAAGGTTACAAAGTCTGGCTACAATTAAGCACTCGCTGCAGAAATTGTGATGATGCTTCAGGGAGCTATTGCACTTTAGTCATTTGTAATTGCACATTCGGAAATTACTCACTCCAAAATTACTCGGGGCCCAGTTACATGGTTTACAAACATATGTTCTCTGAGAAGGAAAACATTATCTTTCCAACGGATATAATTGTATAGGGTTGTTTATGGTTATTAATGAAACTTCATTGAGCAGGATTGTTTATTAAAAAGTCACTTGTGATTTTTGTGCAGGGTTGTAATCAAAATGCAGGCCATCCTGTGTGATGCACGCAGTCTAGTGATGCCCTTATTCCATGCTGCCCCTGTCAGCACACTCTCAGTCATCTATCCAGAAAGTTTTCCTTTGCTGTAGACTGGATTGTATTTCTGTGGATCACATTATCTATAGCCAGGTGTGCAGGCTGGCAACTGATCAATGTATAAGCTCTGCCACTTCAGATATATTGTAGGATTGATATAGTATGAACATTCTGCACAAAATTAGCATTGCACAAGCTTTGTAATTATACAGCTTTTTATGAATTTAATGAAAAAAGACAAGGCCTTCAGGGTGTCTCTTTTTTCCCCCTCTGGTAGCTAATGCAAGGAAATATTCCATTGTGTTCCAACATCTAACCTTCCTGAATTCTATCAGCTTGGGAAATAGACACTGAATACAAACATGCTTCATGTGTCCAAAGAACAAGAAATACTGGTGATTGACAGCAGTGATAGCTTTTATGGCACATGTATGGTAAGTGTAGCGTGTCCTGTGTGTGTGCATGGGGGGGGGGGGAGGGAAGGTATCTGTAAGCCAGTAAAAACAGAGAGGCTTTATTTTAAAATACACATACCACACACTGTTTTAAAATGTTGTTGGTGAGTACAGACTTTTAGAGAGTGAGAGAAGTGCCTTTAATAAGTTGTATAGGACTTTAGTTTTAATGTAAAAACTTCATTAACTTCCAGACAAACTCATGGAAAGACTTATTGAATACTGAGTATTATTTTTTGTGGAATAACCCATTTGAGAGAACAACTATTCACAGCAATCATACTCGCATCCGATGATATGCTGTTAGTGAAATAGTACATACATGAACATCTGTATTGTTTAATATAAACTGCTTACGTCTGGCTGCACAACTCCCCTTCTGTCTTCCCCCATCCCCTTTAAACAAAGTCTGGAGACAGTTACCTTGAAATATATTTAGGGCTGGATTGGCCCTTCACAAGGGATAGCTCATATGTGTGCTGTCCCAGGAGCAGAGAATGGACATGATTGCGATACTGAGGATCTACTTCTCCTTTGCTCTTGGCAGTGGTTCTCAAAGTGTGATCAGTGACCATCTTGCAGATGGGCTGTGGGCTCAGAACTCACCTCCCCTGCACTGGTGCGCCTGCCCTGTGACCCCTTCCCCCCCCCCCCCCATGACTAGAGCACCAGCACTGGCTTCCTATTGCAAGAGGGGGGAGGCTCTGCATGCTGCCACTCTCCCCTCCCCCCGCCTTAGCTGGGGAAACGGCAGTGAAGGAAATCGTTCACTTGGAGGCTTTTTCGGCTGCTCCCATTGGATGGAATCATGGCCAATGGGAGCAGCAGGGGATGGTGCCTGGGAGAAGCAGGAGGCATGGAGCCATATAAGCATCCCTAACCTCTCATGCCCTGACACCCACACCCCTGTCCTCCTCATGCGCTCTCCTCCCGCTGAGGCCCCACACTCCCATCTTGCACCCTCCCTCCTTAACCCTCACCCTCACTGCACTCTTTCACCCTCCCTCCCTCCCTTCCAGACACCAACCCTCTCTCTGTTCCTACATACTCCTTCTCAGAGCTCTACCCTCAGCCTGCTTCTGTACCCAGCCTCCCATCCAGATCCCCTCACTCTTGGCCTGCTCTTGTACCCAACTTCCTTCCCTGACCCCCTACCCTCAGCCTGTTCTTGCACCCAATCTCCCATCAAGACCCCCAACACCCACTCCACTCCTACACCCTACCTCCCACTTAGATGCCTCACCCCTTGTCTGCTCCTGCACCCATTTTGCCATCATGAGTGGATGGCTGGTGGAAAGGTCTATGTTGAGCAGGGTGGGCCTCAGACCAAAAAGTTTGAGAACCACTGCCCTATGGGTAAAACAAGTCGAACTAGCCCTTCATCTTGTGGGGGTCGCTCCTTGCTCATTTGCACAGGAATATTAATAGTGACACAACATCAGCTAATCTTCCCTACTACCCACAGTACAAGTAACCCATGAAGGACAGGATGGGGGGATTCTTAGACTTCAGCACTCCTCGACATGGATATGTGATCTTTACATTCCAACGTTCTGGGGAAAGGGAATTGTGTACACTTGAAACACCACTTTGTTTGCTCAAACATTTGCATAACTTGTTTGTAGCTGTCTTAGTTTTGGGAGTTTCCCTTGCTGGCTATTGGCTCAGGGCCAGGCTGTGTGCTGTGTGGGATGAATTGCACAGCATTTGCAGGGAATGCCAGTTTATGTTCTCAGTAGGGTAACCTGACAAGAACTATTTGACATTTTAGTGTGTTCAAACTTATAACAGACCCGTAGACTACAAGGCCATAAAGAGCCATCATGATTATCTACTCAGAGGAGCACAATGCAGGCCACAGAATCATGCTCAGATCTAACCTCTGGCTGAATTATTGAAGTCCTTAAATCATGAGTTAAAGATTTCAACTTACAGAGTATTAAAACTGGCAGATGACTCAGCTCCTATGTTGCAGATGAAGAGGGAGGAGGGAAACAGTGTTTCTACCAATCTGATCCAGAGGAAAATTCCTGCTTGACCACTAATACACCAATCAGTTAGGGTATGTCTACACTACCACCCTAGTTCGAACTAGGGTGGTTAATGTGGTTAATGTAGGCAACTGGAGTTGCAAATGAAGCCCGGGATTTGAATTTCATTTGCATGTTCGAACTAGGGTGGTAGTGTAGACATACCCTTAGACCCTGAGCATGTGGGCAAGACTCACTAACCGGATATCTGGGAAAGAGTTCTCTGAAAAAACTCCCCCTCTAGTGATCCATTCCAGAGAAACCCTTCAGTATGGTGACTCGGCTGCCTCTTTCTCAGAACTCCGATGCTCTACTGTGCTGATGTGGCCTTCCAGAAGCAACACTTTTCTGGGGAATAGGTGTCCCCCCAAAAACCTGTCCAACTCAATAGTAGACCTGAGTATTCTGCCCTCCTGGACTCTTCTTCAATCTCACTCCCTTTTAGAGTAGGGGGTTCCAAGCATTTCCCAGCAGAACTCAAAACCCCCAACAAGATCAAAAATTCAGTGTTGTTTAACTGCACTCAGTGATAACACCGATTTTCAGCAACAGGAAAATTCCCCACACTCCATAAGGATACAATGTCTGTACTTCTTATCTGTGGCTCATTCTTACAATGCTTACAAATTCTTCCTGATGTGTTATTTTTGCTGGGGAAAAACAGTCCAACTAAAAAAGATTCTTGTCATTCAGAGGGGATTAAATAAAAGTACTCATTTGTAAACTGGCTGTAGAGATCTGAAAACTTAAAATGACAATTAGCAATGCATCTGATTGAAAGAAATAAAATTTCCCTCAAAAAAGAGCACGTTTATTTTCAGCTTTAAAATTATTATTGGACAAGGCACAAATTATGCATATGTCTTGAAATGAGGCTAAAAAGACATAGGATAATAGCTTTTACTGGTAAAAACCCCAGATGTAAACTATTAAGACTTCTTGGAATTTAAGTGTTATTATATAATCCAATATCCTTCACGCAGGTGTTAAAATTTGAAAATTCAATTATTTGAGTGCATTTCCAAATAATCTATTATATTTGTGTAATGTGGGCAAAATATAGCACTGTATTTAATTAAGGCCACAATTCTGCAGTACTCTCATATGTCTTAAGGCTTGACAACACTAAGGCTGACTTTAAAAGAAAAAAGAACTGTTAGGCTCTATCTAGACAGCAATGTTATTTCAGAATATCTGACGTTATTCCGAAATAACAGTCCGCACCTACACAGCAAGCAGTTCCTTCAACATAATTTTGAAATAATGTTGAGCTGGATGACTTCTTATGCCAACTCCTATAACCCTCATTTTTCAAGGAGTAAGGAATGTCAGTGGAAGTGTGCTCTAACTTGGACTTCCTGCTGTGTAGACAGCGCCAAAAGCCAAAATAAGCTATTTTGACTTAAGCTACACAATTGACGTAGCGCAAGTTGTGTAGCTTATTTTGGATTTAGCCTGCCCAACACCACAGCATTCCAGCCTAGGGCCCAAACAGCGGCATGGTGACTCACCACCAAGTCAGTGGGGACCCTCCTGAAGGACACTGACCATCTGTTATATTACAAAACCATCAAACTAAACCCCCTATGCTACTTCCTACCTGAGCTTCAGATCCCATTCCTTGGGTTCATCCGCGAGGATCCCCACTGACTTGGTGGTGAGTCACCATGCTGCTGTTTGGGCCCCAGGCTGGAATGCTGTGGTTTCAGGCCTGCGTTTCCCTACCCCTGCAACCTCAACCCTGGGGTGGCAGCCTCCCATCATAAATCCTGGGGACTGTGTTTTCTGGCATTCCCCTGCCCATGGGGCACACTACTGACTTGTGCCAGAGCTCCCCTCTCTGGGGAGTTGCACTCCAGCCTTGCTGCTGACCTTCCCCTGTTGTTTCGATCTGGAGTCACATGTCCCTCAATTAATTCCACCTCCCCTAAAGACGTGCGATCCTGGCCATCCGGTGAGTGTTGACCCCTCCGCTACTAGGGGCTTGATGGGCCAAACGACCCTCTACATATACCATTTGGAATACTTTTGGCCATGTCTCTAAAATGGTGAAAATCCATGGGCTCTAACTTCAATTCAGCTGAGTTGGTATTCAAACTGGTGGGAGCCACAACATGGATTATGCTGGCACAACTGCCAGATTCCCTTTTAACCACAGTTTTCATTAAATGTACTGAAAACACAAATCAAATTAAGATGGTAGTAAAAATAGCTACGATCACATGTGCCTCCTGTACCCTGCAGCTCTCAGTGGTGGCATTTTTTTAAACTAATTTACCCAATGTCAGACAAGGCCCTGGGGTCTGGATACAAGGTGCTTTCCAAGAGTACTAGCGTGTCTCTAGTTAAGAAAAGGCTTAGGAAGTGGAATCCTTTGCTTAGGGATAGCTCATTGGATGATGATAATATCTTCTCAAGCAATACCGAAACCAATTTTCTCCAATCTACTCTTCTACTGCATATATAATTGTCAATACTGGTTCAGAGAAAACTGTGACTGAAAAGAGTTGCAGCCATGTTTCAGTTTCTAGTGTGGGGCAGCCTTTGGTGAAGTCAATATAAAGTTTTACCACAAGCCCCTGAATTGTGCCTTACAATTGCTGTATTATTAAAACTACATTAAACCCTGTTACAGTAGACATGGCATTTCAAGAATAGGTATGTTAAAAATATACCCCTCTCGCATATCTATCTGAGGATCATCCTTTTACCAATTAAGCTGACACATTGTAACAATATTCCTGGCAGTGCTACCTTCAGAACATTTTAATGGCAGAAAATCTGCGTGTCTGGTGGTTGGCTAACTTGGAAGAAAATGCCTTCCACAACCTGCAAAAGTACTTACATCTTTTGAAAGAAAAATGGGTAGCTATGAAACTATAAAACTATTTTACTTTTCAGATAAAATGTGCAATGTGATGGCCAGTACATTGAACATTGATCCAATTTCTCACTTTTCTAAGAAACCAAAGTTGAAATTGCTCTTTTTCAGCAATGGGAAAAGATTTTAAGACGAGAGATTTTTCCACTATGTTGTCCAGAGCTTTTAATATGTTAGTATATCCTGTCTGCTTATATAATGTACTGAACTATGTTTCCCCTGGTGTCCTTTTCAAATGTCAGATTAGTTCTGTTCTGTACAACTAGCAGTTGGAAAGGAAGGATTAAGAATCAAATTCCCTCCATAAAAGAGAACCGGTTACCCATACTCTGTGGTGAAGGCCAACTGCCCCTAGGAGTTGAAAAGTGTGGCTATCTTTCAACAGCTTTACTCCCTAGAATATGAAATTAGATTCCACTAACAAAATAAAGCTTTTTGAAAAACTATATTTTTTGCCAATCAAAGAAATAAGTGTTTTTATTTTGAAGCTACTTAACAAATGAATTTCTATTTTTTATATCGAAATAATAATTTAAGATTAGTAAGCTACTATAGGCAGGTAGTAGTGCCTGTTAGTAAAGTTGCCTGATATACATTAAACTATACACCTTCAGCCCCCAAATGTCAGAGCTTTGGACATTTTCACTGAAATCAGCAGCTTTTATGACTCTCGAGTTTGTTGGAGTTTGTTTAAAGTAACGGTGGCTTAAGTTCAACTAAAGACAAGGTTAAATCTTCAGCTGGTATAAAGTGGTAGACTCAATGCAGCCACACAAATTCACATTAGCTATGACTCTGGCTCAAACAGGTACATTTGGAAAGAAGTATGGTTGTATGCTGTACATGATACACGCTTTTGCTCTACTCACAGCTTGGGTTAAGTCAAAATTCATCTACCAGTTGAATACATAATTTTCCGCCCCTTAAATTGCCAGTTTCTCTCTTCCATGCAGAGCAGCATTAACTTCAAAGGATTCACACAAGAGACATGGGATGATAGGCTCTGGTTGAAGCAGCTGACTTCAGCACAGACACTGAAGGGCTTAGGGTCTAAGTGTGATGTATAAACGATAATTCAATATTTACAACATAAGAGTTTGGGTTTCTTAATAACATATGCTTATGTTTTGCTCCGAGTGCTGGAATTCAAGTGTTCCAAAGCTAATTTAGGGTTATGTTTAAATCTATATAATCCTTTAAATGTAAGTATTTTCATAATGCTTTATTTTTGGAAGATGCAAGGGCCAAATCCTGCTCGTCTCACTCCGGCAAGTAATCCCACTTGAAGTAAATTGGATGGACAACATGCATGTGATAAACTGGGCATGCCCCCAGGTCTGAAACCTTCACAGTTAGTAAGCTTCCAAACCATTGCAGCTTTGTTTTCCATTTGAAATATGGTCTTTTACTTCCTGTGTGGGAAAATAACTACAGCAACATGAAACTTAATTTACTGTTCAAGAGAGAGGTTGGATTGAAAGCTCTGGAAACTAAAAAACTCACATGGCTCAGACCCTTTCCTGCATTGCCCTCCAGTGCAACCCAATGAATGCAGAAGGGTAGATTCATTTCCTTGCTCTTATATTTAGTTCCTGGGTTTTCTACTGAAACTGCAACTATGATGACAAATTTACTGTGGACTCTTGTGTCATCCACTTATTTCAAATAGGGCATAAAACAGACACCTTATAATGAATAAAGAGCTTAATGGAGAGGAAGAAGGGCACAAAGATATGGGCTACTAGTTTAAGATTCAGAGCACTGGACATTAACTTCCACTGAAATCAGTAACAGATAGAAGCCTAAATACTTTTCAGGATTTGTGATCTTTCATTGCTCCAGCCATTTGATGGGCTTACAGCACTTTTCTACCTCACACAGGTATGGTGAAGATAATAACATTAAGGCTGTGAAATACACAGATACTGCAGAAATGGAAGCCATATAATTATTTAAGATCAATACTTTGCTGAATTTACCTACCTAAAGATATGCCCTACTTTAAGCATGTGAATTAAACCCAAAATTGGCCTAGATTGACATGTTAATAGAAAAAAATATTGAAAACAATCTTGCTCCCTCCCTTTTCTCCCAAAGCCTCTTGAACACAGTGTCACAAATCACAGGAGTAACATTCAGATTGAAGTCTGTGTCATGCTGCAAGCTAACTTCAACACTGTTCATCAGCTTGTTCAACTTTCTGTGTTAATTTTTGATTTTACAGTCGGTGAAATGAAACTAGTCTGAGTAAAAAGTGATTTAGATGTAAGATATTTCACCAAGTGCCATGTGCAATTCAATAACCCATATCCTGTGATAATCTCTCTGTGGACATGGATACCCATTAATGTAATCTGAGTTTTGCAAGGAAGAAGAAGTCCACTCACAGAGAACTCAATGCAAAACTAGGGCCTAGATTCATATTCTGCAGTGGAGAATGAATTACTTGATCTAAACAAATATTCATAACAATCTTGTTTCACTGAACACTGCTTCCTGTTCACACTTGCTGCTTGTGTGTGAGCAAACTGATTTTGTCAGAAGTGTTCATTATTAAAAATTATTCATTATTCTGCATATCCTTGGTCTCTGTGAAGCTCATAAGAGGCTTATTGGGCATATTCTATAGACTCAATTGCTGGTACAAATACATGCAGTTACAGATTACTTTCTTCCTCCATATATTCTTCAATATTTACTGTTTCCTGTCTGTAAATTTATTTGCTAAAATATCTGCATAGAGCAACTAAAAACCAAGCATAAACTTAACTGAATTTCCTCCTGCTAATGTATATACACAGTTTTGGCCAAGGTGTCTAATATACTTAAAATCTGGGCCTTGGTGGATTCATACACAGAGAATCTAGGAATTCTAAGAGAATCCATCTTTAAAAAATATGATAGTTGTACAGTCAGTATAAATTAGAAAGTATAACATAGCCAATATTATCCAGCTCTGGTTCTGAATTCCACTCACTGAGCGGGCGAGGGACAAGAAAGGTATTCATTTTTCATATGCATTCTTGCGGGCTCATCCAGATTTACTTCCAGCACTTGCAAAATGAATTATAATCCCACATCACCACTGCATAACCTGATATATAACCATAAAATTCTGGCACTGGTTTCTTACATAAGGAGGAGAATTGTATTCAAATGCAGACATTGCATGATGTTCATTTAACTCTCTGAATCCCTAGTCTCTGACTTAGAGCCCAAAAGTGCAGACCTAAGGCTCCAGTCCAGTGAGGTATTTAAAAACATACTACATTTTAAACATGTAAATGCTCTTGGACCAACACAGATGCTTAAGTGCCTTCCAGAAATTGTGGCTTGAGTGCCATAAGACATTCACAACAAAAATAATGACATGGTCCTGGAAAACTTTACTGGAATAAAGATGTTACCCAAAATGACTTCTCCCTTAAATGAAATTCATATTTTAAGGACAACAATACTCACTTGTACTTTAGTCAAAGGCTGTTTTCTAACATTACTTGAACAATGAGGATCACATAATTCTTTGTAGCTTATTAGCACCTCATGAGTCATGCTACAGTTACTGTAGAGAATTTTGGGAGGTTGTGGAATATCCATCAATGGAAATTTTTAAGAGCAAGTTAGACAAACACCTTTCAAGAATGGTCGAGGTAATATTTAGTCCTGCCATGAGTGCAGGGGACTAGACTTAGATGACCTCTTGAGATCCCTTCCAGTCCTATGGTTGTGTGCTTCAGAAGATCAGCAGAAGATAAGACAGAAAGAGCTTGGAAATGAACAAAACAAGCAATACTTTATTCTCCACACATTAATTCCAGCAACTGCAAACAGAATCTATTTCATAAGTTAAAACCTGTACTCAAAATAATGCTAGCGAGATTCCTTGCCATCTCTTGAAAAGCTAGCGGACCCTGTAGACTTATAGCAATAACCACTCATAATTATGTTTCTTTGCAGGCAATGAGCCAACTACATTTCTGCAGAAAAACCTGTAACAATAAGTAAGCAAATATATATAGCCCAGATGCACTGTGTTGCTAAAACAAACTCTTCTAGAGAAAGGGAGATAAGTGGCTTTTCAGGATGCTACTAAGCAAAAAGAGAGGTGAAGGGGTACCTCACATGTGAGAGAGACTGTACACAACATAGGTATAAATAAGCTCCTATAATATAAATTACAATTTCTTAGTACATTCCATTATAAAGCCCTGTTTTCAGTTGCTATCTTTGCCAGATTTAACCATTTGGACTGAGTTTTTCCCTGGTGGGTTTCTGCCTCAGATGATTTTTTTTGAATACTTTTTTAGAATATTACTTTTTCCACAGGTCCCCTACCTCATGTATTGCTCAAACTGGATGATACTTGGGTAATGAATCAACTCTCCCCAATCCATTAGATAATTTTGATATTAATATCTCCGTACTTCAATTCCCTATCTGTAAAATGAGAACAATACCACCACCTTACCGCACAGGGGTGCTGCGAAGATAAATTCCTTACCGTTTGTGGAGCACCGAGCCGCTATAGGGATCAGACCACAGAAAAGCCCATGAGGATATTCAGTATCCACAGCAGGCGTTGAAGAGTGCACAGTAAATAAAGTATGGGGGTCACACTTTGAATGACAAGGATAAAAAAGAAAGACGGAAAGATCATTCTGTGAACACTCTTCACCCTGCGTCCTGAATGAGCCAGTGACCCTATGGAAAAATTGTGTTTGACTACATAATTAAAGATTGTTTCATAATGCATATGCATAAGAATGCTGAGTTAAGGTTGCAGAGGCAACTTTAATTGTAGCAATTTTTCATAACATTTTTGAGTGCTCAACTTTGTAACCTTAAGATTATTTTAATGTAATTGTTTGGATATAATAAATACATAGCTAGTCCTCACTCCACAGCTGTGATTCATAAGATCTGCTCTTACCTTAGAGGCAGGAGAGAAGCACACACAGATCCATTTCCAGTTCCTCAATCCTAGGGCCAGCCAGAAGCCACTTCTGACCCTGGCATATATTAGGGCAGCCTTAGGGATGCTCTAAACCCGGAGTTTTCAAATTCTGGGTTGCGACTACTAAAGACAAGCTTATAGTTGGCTATGAGATGGCTATGAGTTGGCTATGTGTGTTGTAAGCAAAACTCGTGAAGTCATTCTGCCGCTCTACTCTGCACTAGTTAGGCCTCAGCTGGAGTACTGTGTCCAGTTCTGGGCGCCACATTTCAAGAAAGATGTGGAGAAATTGGAAAGGGTACAGAGAAGAGCGACAAGAATGATTAAAGGTCTAGAGAACATGACCTATGAAGCCAGGCTTCATGAACTGGGCTTGTTTAGTTTGGAAAAAAGAAGATTAAGGGGGGACATGATAGCGGTTTTCAAATATCTAAAAGGGTGTCACAAGGAGGAAGGAGAAAATTTGTTCCTCTTGGTTTCTGAGGACAGGACAAGGAGTAATGGGCTTAAAGTTCAGCAAGGGAGGTTTAGATTGGACATTAGGAAAAAATTCCTAACTGTCAGGGTGGTCAAATATTGGAATAAATTGCCAAGGGAGGTGGTGGAATCTCCCTCTCTGGAGATATTTAAGAACAGGTTAGATAGACATCTGTCAGGGATGGTGTAGGTGGAGCTTGGTCCTGCCTTGAGGGCGGGGGGCTGGACTCGATGACCTCTTGGGGTCCCTTCCAGTCCTATTATTCTATGATTATTCTATGATTATTCTATGAGATACCTTGTTTAGCTACGCCTCTGCAGGTACGGATGATCACAACTCTTGTTGGCTGCAGGTCGCTGTTCCCGGCCAAAGGGAGCTGCGAGAAGTTGTGTCCTGGTCCGCGCTGCTTTCCGCAGCTCCCATTGGCCGGTAATATAGATCTGCAGCCAATGGGAGCTGTGATTGCCTATACCTGTGGAGATGTAGGTAGGCAAAGCGTCTCACAACCAGCTAACAGGTTGGCCTTATAAGTTTGAAAAACCTACTGCAAACTATGGTCCACTGACTGGGTCCCTGTGGGGCTGGTTTGATTTGCCCTTTTTTCTTCTTCACATTTTATGATATCCCCAGTGTGCTAGGGGATAGGATTGGAGTGCAGCTGACATACTCATCTCAGTATCATCTACTCTAGAGCAGCAAGCTCATCTCTTCATTCCTGTGGGTACCACTGAATGGTATAAGGAGTGGAGAGTGGAAGTCAGAAATGGCACCACACCTATTATAATCTTTTTTTTTTGTCAGCTTTAAGAAGCATTTTACAGTTATATGAGTATATTTTGAATGATTGCTTCTATTATCTTTTAATCTGGGTTACAGTTTTGGATGTTACAATATTGTCTAATGCTTAGTAATGCTTAGTAATGTCAGAGGTTTGAGTTTAGGACTGACACATCGTTTAACCACTTTGTCTCAGCTGACTTATCATTACAATAGAGAAAGCAATACTTATATGATCCCCCCATCACACACACCAGATTATTCTGAATATTCATTTAATACTCCCTGTCATATGGCTGAAACAAGAAAATTACTAAGTATTATTAACATGCACCTATCAACAGATCTGTAATTGTTTGCCTTAGTTTCAATTTTCATGGCATATCCCAAGTCTTTGGTTTTAAGTAGCATCAGCAGCAGTATGTTATTTACGCTTCTTTTAAAATGTAATTTTTTTCATAGCTACCTTTCATAATGTGTGTTCCCTTTCTTTATTAAAAAATAAAAGAATAAATGCAATTTATTCTTCATATATTGTATAGTTTATCTGAGGTTTGCGGTCTGTTTTTGGCATGCCTCTTCCACCTGGGAATGAACTCTCAGTGAATAAACTATGAATAAGGCTCTAAATCTGAACATATGAATTAGCCACAGGGATTTTAAACAGACTTTTTGACCTCAAATTGTGAAATTATATGTATTGTTATATACCTCTCTCTGGGACCATTTGATCACTTTATTATTTATAGATTAAAGAACATTGTTGCTAATTAATACTGTTATAATTGTTGGTGGTGTATATGTGCTTGCTTTGATGTTTTTTTGATCCTATATTTTGGGGATTTAATTTAATACTTTTTTTTTGGATGGTTTGGGATTTTGGAACCTGAATATTCAGCATTTATTTCATTTTTTAACCTCCTGGTTTTTTTTAACCTCATCACTTCTCAGTGCACCATTCCTGTTTCTCACTTTACCAAGACTTGTGAAATGGGGCAATCCCAAATAGTTTCTTAACATTATACTAACAGATTCACTTTTTCCTCACCTTTTGGAACCACTGACTAGTACAAAGGTTAACAATGTCTGCACTAACAAGCTTCAGAGGGGTGGCCGAGTTACTCTGTAACAGGAAAAACTTAAAAGTGGGTTGTGCCCTCGAAAGCTCATGATACCATCTACATGTTTTGTTAGTCTATAAAGTGCTACCAGACTATTCGTTGTTTTTAAAGTTTTTTCTGCATTAACAAGCAACACTATCACAGGACTTAACCATTTGAGCCTCGCCATGAGGGGCTCATTCACCTGCACATCTACTAATGTGAAATATGCCATCATGTGCCATCAATGCCCCTTTGCTATGTATATTGGACAAACCAGATATTCTCTGCACCAATGGATGAATGGACACAAATTATACATCAAGAAAGGTAACATACAGAAACCAGTAGGAGAATACTTTAACCTTCCTAGACACTCAGTAATAGATTTAAAAACAGCCATCGTTACACACACACAAAACTTCAAAACCAGACTATAAAGAGAAACAGTAGAGCTGTAATTCATTTGCAAATTTAACAATCAGATTAGGACTGAAGAGGGAATTAGGATGGTTATCTCACTTCAAAAACAATCCCTATCAATTGCTGAGAGTGAGCCACACTGGTTCTACACTTGATAAGTACAATTGTCAGATGCATGGAGTGGAAACCACAGAGGTAGGGGTATCTATCTATCTATCAAATCAAATGCATTTTTAAACAAATGCCATATAACAACATGGTGCACTCCTAGGGTTACCATATTTCAAGTTCCCAAGTACAGGACATAGCAGGGGAGCATGGCGGGGTGGGTGGGGAGGGGGTGGGAGGAAGATGGAGAGAGAGGATACAGTAGTCACTATTCTCTGCCTGTCCAGTTTGGAAGGTAGTGCCAATGCCAGCAGCAGTGGAGAAGTAATGGTGGCAATACCAGGGCATTTCACTCTCACTTCTGCACTGCTGTTGCCAGCAGCACTGTCTTCAGAGCTGGGTGCCTGATCAAAGCTGCCACTCTCCAGCTGCCAGGCTCTGAAGGCAGAATTGCTGACAGCAGTAGCCCAGAAATAAAGGTGGCAGAGCTGTACCAACCTACCCTTATTGCTCTGCTACTACAGACAAGACTCTGTAATTACTTTCCTTTAAATCACCACAAAAGCACCATGTCCAAAGCCCTGCAACGCTTGCTCTAAGAAGCAAGCAGAGAAGCGGTGCAGTCTGGGCGGCTCTGGAGGCTGACTCCAAGGCCTGCCCCGTCTTCCCAAGGCCCCGCCCCTTCTGGGAGCATGGAGCCTGTCCCCCATACCCATTGCCCAGGGGCCTGGCAATTCTGTCAGCTCCCTTGATCTCAGCTGGTTGATTTAACCTGTGATCACAATCTACAGAGAAAATAAACTCAAATGAGTCTTCTCTGGTTTTGGTGAAATGCTATTGCTGGCGAATATCTTGCTCTTGCTTGCCATGCTATTTAGAATCATTTTGCCTTTCAGTACAACATGCTTGTACAAAACTGGATTCTCTGCCTTGGCTCAAGGAATAAAAACAAAACCAGACTGGATGTCAAACATGACCTTCAGATTGCACTGACTACAATTACACCAAATTTCAATAAACTTGTCAAAGAAAAGCAAGCTCAAGTTTCTCATTAAGTGGAACACAGGATTTATTGTACTGTAGTTAATGCGTTCCTGTTGATTTCTGCTGTTAACATTACAGTAGAACCTCACAGTTAAAAGCACAAGAGGTATGAACTGACCGGTCAACCACATACCTCATTTGAATCCAGAAGTACACAATCAGGCAGTAGCAGAGGCAAGACATACACACACACACACACACACACACACACACACACAAGCATGTACACTATAGTACTGTGTTAAATGTAAACCATTAAAAAAATAAAGGAAACAGCATTTTTCTTCTGCCTAGTAATATTTCAAAGCTACAGTAAGTTAATGCTCAGTTACAAACTTTTCAAAGAAGAAGTTCAGTTTCAGTAAGCAGCATTAATTAATATTTCTAACTTCAAAAACATATCTTATTTCCCCTCCCCACATTCTAGGAAAGAAATTACAATTAAATACCAGAAAAACTCAAATACACAATATGATGTTGTTCCAACTTGTTATCATAGACGTTAGCTGTGTTCTATATATAATGGGTATGTGCCCTTGTAGAATTATGCCTCTTATTCAAAATGTATCATGTCGTATCCTTGTTTCATCTAGTCTCACCAATTACAATACAAATACAGACCAGGTCTCCAAATTACAGCAGAGTTTTGGGCATCCTTTTTTGGGAAAGTATGAAGCTGCAGTAACAACAGATGAAATTTCTTTTTACATGTTCTACATTGGCCTAACTCTCTTCCCAATGAAATAAACTGTAAATCTCCCATAGACTTGACAGGGAGTAAAGTTAAGCCGGTGCAAAAAAAAAAAATGCCTTTTGAAAATCTCACCTGACCTATTGTATATAGAGTTTTCTCTAAAACCCAACAGATTTTAATCATAAAAGGGGAAGCAGTGATTCTTTTAAGATTTTGAGTTTTCAGGAAGAACACACTGATTCAGACACAGCAAAAGTTATACAATATTTCCTTGTTACTTTTGCTTTCATAACTCTTTTGCTTATATTTTTATTTTTATATAATTTGTGGGAATTTCAGAATGGCTTACATGAAAATCTTTCATTTTTTAAGTAAAGGAAACGCAAAGTCTTTTCTAGGCTAAACCTTGTAACTAATAAAACATCAAAGAAAGATGATGAAAGAGATACAAAGATAGTTTATGTAAATGCTACCAAGCGACCATAGAATATATCATGAATTTAGAACAGCAAAGACTGGAATTGCCAACCGAGGTTTTAAAAGGGGGACTGCAATCTTACCCCTATATTTGCTGAGGAGTTTTCACCATGCAGCTCCAATTAGAATCCATGAAATTTGCACAAAATAAGACTCTTCCCAATTCTGCAAATATAGGAATGCTAGCAATCTTTTTCTTAAGAAATTGGCCACCTCTTTGGAATGTTTCATCCTGGCCCCAGTCCACAAAAATACCTCCATGGTGGGACTCATAATCTGCCAGCCTTGATAAGGCAGGATTTTGAAGGAAACCAAGAGCTAAATGTGATCCTTCAAATTCTCCCTCTTCCTCAAAATTCATTAGGGGAAATCAGCAAAAATCTGCTCAATGTTGAATAGAGCAGTGGTGCACAGCCCATGGGTCGTAACCCCCAAAGGGGGTCGCGGATGTCTTTCTGGGGGCGTCACTGCACCGTGCCACACTGTGTGGCCATCAACGGCCAGGCACAGCCCCTGGCCACCCGGACCTAAGCACAAATGGCCGGGCCCAGTTGTGGGGGTCACGGTTGAAAAAAGCTTGCACACCACTGGAATTGAGCACCTTTCAGTGCCACTGCATTATCTTATTAAACCAACTCCTCTGCAGCTAGGCAGTCTTCAGTCATTTCTCAGCCCTCCTTTATGGCAGATTCTGCCCTCAGAGACACTCTCTCTCTCTCTCTCTCTCTCTCTCTGTTCATGTCACTGGAACTGAGCACTGAGAAGGAAGAATTTGGCTCTTGGTTATCATTTTCCACACTCTGTGAGGTTTTTTCCCTTTGACACAAGGATTATGGTCTAAAATTGTGTTTAAATTTAGGATCCTTAAAACATTATAAGTGCCTCTTCAAATAAGTACCTCTTCAACAAGCATTTGTTTGCAATGATCTGGTTCCTATGGCAGTCTGTCTGCTGGACTGACTGCCCTATTCAGTTCAACTTTCTATGTTCTGGGGTTTCCTTAACAAGGTACAATGTCTACTGGAAGGCTTTGACCAAAGAAGGCCCAACACATGGAGGATTTAAATAGAACAACAGCACCAGGGCACCAAATAGACATCTGGACTTTGTGATTTGAAAACACAAGCCAGCAGCTTGCTGAAGTTTTCAGAAAAGAGAGGTGGAGTCTTGGGTTTGTTCGGAGCCATAGAAAGGAAAGCAAGAGAAGATTTTTACTTAGAGTGAGGAAATTGCAAATAATTATCCAAGTTTTCTGTGTTTATTGGAATAAACCCTCAAATCCATCCAAGGGTCAGCTATCACTAGTCAGCATGTGGCTTACAACGATGAGGGTATGTCTACACTACAGCGCTAATTCGAACTAAGCTAATTCGAACTAACGCATCCAGACTAAAAAACTAGTTCGAATTAGCGTTTTGCTAATTCGAACTAGCATGTCCACATTAAGTGGACCCTGAACTGAGGTTAAGGATGGCCGGAAGCAGTGTCGCCAGGGCATCAGATGAGGACTTAGGGCGTGGAGCTGCTGTCTCAGGCTAGCTGAGGGCTGTGCTTAAAGGGACCCGACCCCCACCCCGGACAGACAGTTCTCAGGGGTGCCCCGCTTGCAAAGCAGTCCTGGCTTGGAGTGCCCGGACTACCCACACTGGGCACATCACACCACTCGGCCATCAGCCCGGCTGCACTTGCTGCAGGCTGCCATCTGGGGAGAGGGGGTAATTGGGGGGCTGCAGGAGAGCTTCCACCCCCAGAAGCCCGCAGAACCAGCCCAGTCCTCCCCATCGGGGACTCATACCCCATTCCTCCCTCACCTCCTTCCACTTACCCTTCCCTAGCCCCCCTTCCTGATGTACAAAATAAAGAAAACGTGTGGTCAAAAATAGAAACTCTCTTTATTGAACAAAACTCGGGGTGACTGGGAAAAGGAGGTGGGAGAAGGGAAGAGAGAGGATGGGAGAGGGGAAGGCAACTACAATGATCAGAGGTTTGGAACAGGTCCGATATGAAGAGAGGCTAAAGAGACTGGGACTTTTCAGTTTAGAAAAGAGGAGACTGAGGGGGGATAGGATAGAGGTCTATAAAAGCATGAGTGGGGTGGAGAGGGTGCATCAAGAAAAGTTCTTCTTTAGTTCCCATAATAGAAGGACTAGAGGACACCAAAGGAAAGGAATGGGTAGCAGGCTTCAAACTAGTATCAGAAAGTTGTTCTTCACAAAGCAAAGAGTCAACCTGTGGAACTCCTTGCTGCAGGAGGCTGTGAAGGCTAGAACTAGAACAGAGTTTAAAGAGAAGTGAGATAAAGTGATGGAAGTTGGGTCCATGGAGTGGTATTAGCCAGGGGGTAGGAGTGGTGTCCCTGCCCAAAGTTTGTGGAAGGCTGGAGAGGGATGGCACGAGACAAATGGCTTGGTCACTGTCTTCGGTCCATCCCCTCCAGGGTCCCTAGGGTTGGCTGCTGTCGGCAGACAGGCTACTGGGCTAGATGGACCTTTGGTCTGACCCAGTACGGCCATTGTAAGCTCAGGGCTCAGGGTCGGGGGTCTCAGTGGACCACCTTGATTTTCATGCACACCTGCTCCTGGGTGGCCAGGCTGGCAGCTCTCTTTCCCTAGACGGTCACTTTCCTGTGCCTAGTGTGGAGGTCGTGGATGAGGTCCACGATGTCCGCACTAGACCAGGCGGGTGCCCGCCTCTTGCAGACCAGGGCATGCTCCCGGGAGCCACCAGCCTGGTCCCGGGAAGAGGGGGTGGGCTGGGGGGCATTGGGTGGCTGGCTCGAGCCCTGCCAGGTGCAGGGTCTGCTAGCTGGGTGCTGCCAGGCTTGCACCCGGCACGGGCACTGTAGCCAGCCCGTGCCCCTTTAAGAGGTCCGGGGCCAGGAGGGGGGCAATAGGGTTTCCCTGGTGTTGGCCAGAGTGGCCACCAGTGAAAGCTGGGGAGGGCTAGCCTCCCACTAGTTCGAATTAAGGGGCTACACAAGAATTAAGTTCGAACTAGCGGAGCGCTAGTGTAGCGCCTATCAAAGTTAATTTGAACTAACGTCTGTTAGTTTGAATTAACTTTGTAGTGTAGACATACCCTGAAAGAGTATTTAGATATGACAGACATATGGGCTGGTCAGTAAATTTTCTTCCTGCACCAGAACTACATCTTTTATTGCTTTGCTCTCTTTCTGGAGGGGTGGGGGGACAACTACTGTTATTCAACATGTCACTGTACTAAAGAGCGATGGAGTCCTGCAAAAGTATTCTAGTCCACAGCTTCAGATTCTTCTTTCAGATAGCTCCACTTGAGTCAAGAGAGAATTGGAAATGCTCTTTAATTCCAAACGAGGAAAGTCTCCTGAATGGTTTTAGCATTACTTTTCAACAAACCAATTTACCACAGAATCAGCAATGAAAATGAAGTTAAGGAGAAGAAAGAGAGAGAGAGAGAGAGAGGAAGAAAGTGCGTGCATGCAAAAATCCAAACTATTCCTGCCAAATGGGCAGACAATGCTTAGCCTTACAAAGCCAGGTCATGAAGAAAAAATGTGTATTTTACAGGGTTGACCTCATTATGTATTTTCAACATCTACAAGGTGCTTTGTGAAGAACTGTGAGTTTTTAAAAAGAGAGAGAGAAATGTTGGGATTTGGTCATTCCTAACCCCTTTTTATACTCCAATACTCTTCCTCCTGCAGTACAGCCCTCTCACTATTAGCTCTTGCTGATTCAGAGCCAGCAGTTGAATCCTCACATTGTAGGCTGCAGCTCAGATGCACAGTGGTATCTTTACATCTGTGCCAGCCAGGGTTATTACTGAGTTTTATAACTCCTGCTATAAATAAAGCCTTGTCCTCTAAGCATTCAATTTAAATACCTCTCCATTTATTTTTGAACACTGGAAGTTAATAATAAATATCATCTTTGTTTTCTAATTTTTTTACTGAGTTGATTTAAATGCTCTTGACAGCTCCAATCCAATACTCCCATCCAAGCTGACAAGCATGACATGCATCTCTGCATACAAGCTCTCAATTATGCATAATCCAATGTTTTCTAGGGTTTTAATTGAATCACTAGTCTCAAACTTGTTATTTTTAATTTACAACATTTGATTTCTGACACCGGCCCCTCTATGCCATAAATTATGCAGGCAAGAGCCTTAGTTGTGTGGGTGATTAAAAAAAACTAATTAGGCATGATTAAAAAAAAATAAAACAGAGACCTCTTAAATATGTGCATGTTGCCATGTAAGAGAGGCTTCTTTCACTGGAAATGCCTGGGTGATTTTTCTCCCTTTCTCTAAGAAATTATGTTCAGTTCAGTACAATTTGATTGATTTTGACAGAAATGAAAGAAAATGTAGGATTTTTTTCTTCCTGCATATATACCAGAAATTGCATTACATGGCCCGTTGATGTGAATTTCTCCCACAGCTCATTGAATGTAATTTTGTTAAGTGGGCAGGAAAATGAATATGAAGAAAACTGAATAGAATCCAACATTTTCCTTGGCACCAGCAGCAAATCTCAGACATGGCATCTATAGATATAAATACATCTATATCTATGTGAGGTGCAATTAGAGGTATTAACCTTTTTATGCCTCAGCTAATGATAGCAATAAGGAAATTATGCAGAGCATTCAACTAAAAAAAAGATACTTAGTATAGAAAGAACCAGTTGAACAGACTGCAGCAATGCAGCAAGAGATTAAAGGACTGGAGTGGTTTTCCCTTAAGTGAATTTAAGAAGTTACAAATATACATGCTGCATGAACTGGCGAATATTTACTGTTATTATTCTCTGACAGCCTAAACCTGGCTACTTAAAATACATTAAATCAAAATAAGGCTCACCTTCCCACACACACTTTTTGAAAGTGTTCCTTTTGCAGCAAGCAGGAAAAACTGAGGAAATGTCAATGCTCTCCTCCTATTACTTTCATAATCAGATTTAATAGTTCCTGCCCAGCACAGAAACTCACATTCACATTGTGGTATCCTGCCACCATAAAGCATGATGGTAGTGTGCCAAACAAGATGGTGTTCAAGTACAGAAGCCCTGAGAAAACAAGAATTGAAGTGTGTGTTCAGCTTTAAGCAAGTAAGTAGTCTGATTCTGGCAGTACTACTTGTGAATTAAGACATAAGCATGGGCTAGATTAAAATCAGAGGCTCAGTAGGATGAGGTCAAGGAAGAGGCTGCAGATCTCTTGGACCTTAAAAGTCCAGAGTGGTCTCCTTAATCCAGGAGGCAATCATTCATAACAAAGGCAAGTACTCTCAGTTTCAAAGTAAGATTCAGATTCTGGCTAAAACGTACCTCCAGTGTCACTGGTGTCCAAATGCAGTACCCCCATTGGTGATAAAGTAGATAATAAGGAGCAATATTTAGGAAAAGGAGAGATGAAATCTCTAAATCTATGGCAAAGATGATCACTCAAAGACAAGAAGACACGAGGAAGATAAAACAGCACATTTCCTGACTTCAAGGATACTTTTTTGTGTGACTAGCTCCATATCATCATGCAGCAGAATCATTGTCCTATTCCACATTGCTAAACTAGAGCTTATTTGATTTTTGTTTTGAAAATGTTGAGACGTATATTTCAAAACAAATTCAGAAATGTTTATCAATAAAATTTTACCAATTTTCAAACAGTTCTTCTGTAATTCAAGAAGAATACAAGGACAGACACAGGGGAAAAAAAGAGATTGAAATCCACAGCCTTTTCAAAGCACTCCCTCTGCAGTCCTTCGCAGAACTTTCCAATCTGTTTCTGACAAATGCATCAGTGGCAACTACAAGGGCAAAATTTTATATCCAAAGCATGTTTTTGCAAAGAAAAATTACAGGTTTTTGCAAAAACTAAATATTTCAAAAATCCAGGTCAGTTTCACCAAGTCCTGAAATATTCAAAACATTTAAGGTAGACATTTTAATACTAAATGTTTTGATTTTTAGGGTCCAAATCACTTTTCTGAATTACCTGAAATTTTATCTTAAAACACATGAAAACAATTTAAAAAACTCACAAATTGAAACTGGTTTTCTTAAAACTTTTTAATTTGCTGCAAAATTTGAAAAGGCATGTCTACACTGCAAACTTAATTCGGAATAACAGCCGTTATTCCGAATTAACTTCCATAGCATCTACACAAGCAAACCGCTATTTTGAATTAAATTCGAAATAGCGGGGCGCTTCATTCGCGTTTGGTAAACCTCATTCTATGAAGAGTAACACCAAACTCCAACTAGCTAATTCAGAATAAGCGCTGTGTAGATGCTTAGTCCAAATTAGCTGGCCTCCAGCCTTCCCAGTTTCCCCTGGTGGCCACTCTGGGCCAAACCAGGAAAACTATTCTCCTTCCCCCAGCCCTGGAGCCCTTAAAGGGGCAGACTCTGGCCACAGTGCCTGTGCCAGATCCAAGCCTGCCGGCCCAGAGCCAGCAGTCACTGCCCCTACCCAGTGGCCCCAAAACATGAGCCAGCAAGCTACTGGCAGCCAGCCCTCCACTTCACCCCAGGAGCAGTCTGCCAGCCCCCAGGAGCCTGCTAGGGCCCGGAGAAGGTGGGCGCCTTCCTGGCCCAGGGCAGAGATCAGGGTTGACCATACTCAGGTTTGGGGAGATGCCCCCAATGTCCATGACAGAAGAACGCAGCCGTCTGTGGGAGGAATGCTGCTACCCTGGCCACCAAAGGCCGCATGCGAACCCAGGAACAGGTTTGCATGAAAATCAAGTTGGTCTGGCAAGACCCCCAACCATGAGCTTCTCCTCCCCGTTCCTCCCCTTGCCTCCCCCTTCCATCTCCCTCCTCCCAGATTTCCCCTCCCCTCTCCCACTCTCATTCCCACCTCAGTTTCGGTCAATAAAGAGAGTTTGTTTTTGACAAGAAATGTGTTTTTATTTGACATCAGGAAGGGGAGCTAGGGAGAGGTAAGTGGAAGGCGGGAGGAATGAGGCACAAGCCCCCTGAGGCAGACCAGGGAGGCTCTTAGCATTCCTCAGGGTTGAAGCTCTCCTGCAGGGCCACCTGGATACTTACAGCCCCCCGATGGACCTCTGGGATGGCAGCCTGAAGAAAGTGCATCCAGGCTCACAACATGTCCACGGGAAGCACCAGAGTGCCCAGGAGCAGCTCTGGCTCCGTGTTGCAGAGTGCTGTCCTGAATGAGGGCAACCAGAGCACGCAGAGACACAAATGCTTTCCTGTCCCTCATCGAGGCAGGCAAGCAAGCAGGAACACCTGAGAACTGGCTGCTCGGGGAGTGGGGGGAGGTGTCCCTTTAAGAACAGGCATCAGATAGCCTCAGGCAATAGCCACACACAGACACTCCTGACCTGATGCCCTGCCTGACCTTATTCTGGCTAGCCTTAAATCAGATTCTGTGTCCAGTCAGTGTGGATACAGTATTTCGAATTAGCAAAATGCTAATTTGAACTCCATTTTGTGTGTAGACACGTTAATTCAAATTAGCTTAATTCGAATTAACTATTTTGAATTAAGTTAACTCGAATTAATGCTGTAGTGTAGACATACCCAAACATTTTGATTTTATGTTAATGCAAAATGATTTTTTCAGTTTTTCATACCCATGAATGAACTGAAACATCCATTATTTGCACGGCTCACATGGCAACAGCAGGTGTGTAGAGATACTGTGTTAAGATCTGAGAAAGTTTGACCACAACCAGTCCACCCATCTGCTTATCCTGATATTGTTTCAGCAAGGCTGAAATGCTGTGTCATCCTAAGTTGATGGGAATGAATTCTTTCACAGATAAGCAGAGATCATCAGAGAAGGCATACGTACCCCATTTAAAGGATGGGGTGAAGTGGATTCTGGCTGCTCCCTGTAATATTTACAGAGCTGCCCTGTTCTAAACATCTGGGCACATATTTTAAAGGCATTTAGGCATTGCTGGGTTCACCATAATGCCTACCTGATTTAGTGACTTTAATCTTATTTTCAATCTACATCCCATTGACTGTCAGTAAGATTTAGGCACCAAAATCAGTTAGGCATTGCAATGCTGAGAGCACTAATATACAATCTGGGCTTAGGTCCCTAAACCAGTTCACAACTGCCCAGTCATTTTCATATCTGTCTCAAAGGTCATGTCTTTTAAAAATCTGGCTCAAAAAGTCAGTGCTAATTAAAGAAGATTTTTCTGGCAGAAAAGGTACATTGAGCAAAGCCAGCAATTCCTTGGGTTCCCTGGAAGGAAGTGTTGTATCAGTGCTGGATAACAGAGTTTGGGCTATGCATAGTCATGGGGGTTCTTTATCCATGGTGGTCATACCAGCTATAAATCTCCTAAGAGCTATAAAGTACTTGGCCCTTCTATTTGCCCAGGTATTCAGTGAAGCAGGCAAATGAGAAATAGTCTTCCGCAGTCTACGTTACAATTTTACTTTTATTTAATAAAAAAAACAGGACACATTATGAAAACGAGTGAAATTTTTTCAATGTTGATGTACAAAATCAAACAAGGTTATGAGGAATCTGACACTGCAGTGTCTTTAAATATCTTTTAACCTTAAATTATTGTCTGTGATGTATGTGTACATACACACACACACACACACACACACACACACACACACATACAACCAAATTCTGTTCCATGCACACTAGTGTCAATCCCAAGTAATTCCATTACAGATCAAAACATTATTTAAAAATCTGTCTCAAGTGAATATTAGATTAGAGCTAGTATTTTAGCTGCTGTTTCACAAAAATGCTACTCTCAAGGTTTAGAACAGTGTAATGCATTATGTACTATGCATTCTGGAATTGCAGTTGCTGAGAGAAGGTATACAGTAGTATACAGGAGAATTATGGTATTACAGGAACCTGCAGCTACTACTCACAGCTTGTAAATCTAGATGCCTGCTGTAGATTCCAGATCCTAGGCCAACTGCCCAGACTGCCATGTCATGTTACAGACTGGCCATGGAAAAGACTACAACAAGGGGACACACAAATAACAAAAGATAATGAACAACCTTCTCAAAATTATGTTTATATTTACAAGAGGAACAATTGCTTAGACCTCATCCAACTCCCAGATGATAGTACCAGAGCATCTGGATATGACACAATGTTCATACCATATCAGCTTCATATAATACAGGTCGAACCTCTTTAGTCCAGCACCGTCAGGACCTGACTGGTCCCGAACAAGAGAATTTGCCAAACCAGGGGAAATCTCCTGCTACCTGCTCCCAAGCCTATTGCTTGCTGCTGGCGGGCTGACCCAGCAGGCAGCCGGCCTCACCCTCCTCCACCCAAACCTGGCTAGGCTGCTTGCCCAGCTGCTGCCAACTCCCAGGGCAGCAATGGCTCAGACTCCTGCCATGGGGCTCCAACCCCATGCATCCAGAAGTAGCTGTGGGGCTCCAGCCTTGGCCCCACACTTGAGGGGGTTGCTGTAGGGCTCAACTCCAGCCTCATGCTCCTGGGGGCTGCCGCGGTGCCCCAGCCTCGCACTCCAGAGGACTACTGTGGGGCCCCAGTCCTGCATTCCAAGGGACTACTTTGGGGTTCTGGGTCTGGGCCCACACTCCAAGAAGCTGCTGGAGGACTCTGGTCCCACATTGCCATAGGGCTCTCACCTAAGCCATGACCTCCCGGGGGATGCAACAGGGCTCCGGGGATGCTGCGATAACTGATGGGATAACCATTCTCAGTGAGCAATTATCAATAGTTCACAGTCATGGTAGAAGAATATAATGAGAGGAGTTCCACAGGGATTAGTTTTGGGACAAGTTCTGTTCAATATCTTCACCAATGATTTAGATAATGGCATCGAGAGAACACTTATAAGGTTTGTGGATGATACCAAACTGGGAGGGGTTGCAAGTGCCTTGGAGGATAAGATTATAATTCAGAATGATCTGGACAAACTGAAGAAATGGTCTGAGGTAAATAGAATGGACAAATACAAAGTACTTCACTTAGAAGGAATAATCAGTTTCACGCATACAATATGGGAACTAACTGTCTAGAAAAGAGTACTTCAGAAAAGGATCTAGGGGTCATAATGGACCACAAGCTAAATATGAGTCAACAGTGAAACACTGTTGCAAAAAAAACCACCAAACAATTCTAGGATGTATTAACAAGAGTGTTGTGAGCAAGACATGTGAAGTAAGTCTTCCCCTCTACTCTGTCCTCACTAGGCTTCAATTAGAATACTGTGTCCAGCTCTGGGTGCCACATTTCGGGAAGCAAATAGACAAATTGGAAAGGGTCCAGAGAAGAGCAACAAAAATGATTAATGATTTTCAAAACATGATCTATGAAGGAAGATTTTAAAAATGGGTTTGTTTGGTCTGGAAAAGAGAAGAATTGGGAGGGGACATGATTACAGCTTTCAAACACCTAAAAGGTTGTTATAAAGAGGAGGGGGAAAATTATTCTCCTTAATCCTTGAGGACTGGACAAGAATCAATGGGTTTAAATTACAGCAAGTGAAGCTTAGGTTGGACATTAGAAAAAAACTTCCTAACTGTCAGGGTGGTTAAACACTGGAATAATTGCCTAGAAAGGTTGTGGAATCTCCATCATTGGACATTTTTAAAAGCTGTTTAGACAAACACCTGTCAGGGATAGTCTAGATGGTGCTTGGTCCTGCCATGAATGCAGGTGACTGGATTTGATAACCTATTGAGGTTCCTTCTTGTTCTATGATTCTATGGCTCTATGCTATTGTAATACAAACAATAAATAATACTAGTAAGTCCCATCAAGGGATCCAAAAAGAAATATTAGATTATTAGACTTCAAATAGCTATCTTCATGTATTCATTCTGCATGTTTTGCTCTCTTCTAGAAAACTCTATTATATTCCATAGCAAAAGCCAATGCTCAGTGGGACAAATTTAGTACTGATTTAAGGAAACAAATATAACTTTGCTCACTTACTCTATGACTGGATTTAATTCCTGAATATGATCTTACCATACTGTTAGTAGTGTTTGGGGCCTTATTATTAATGCAGTTGTCTCTTTTTGGGGACTGTTTCACTCACATAATAGTGGGCAGTGAAGTGTGTCATTCATCTTATCCTATCAATTTAGTATGGTTTGTTTTACATATGAAACACCAGCAATTAACTGTCACACTGACACAGAAAAGAAGCCCTGGTTAGGCACAAACCAGAACAAACATGATTCCACAAGCCAAAGAAAATGACCAAAATGGAGAAAAATTCTCTATTTTTTTCTTCAGCAGGAATTTTAGATGCCCATCTTATTATTTCTTGAAAGCATTCGGTAAAACAAAGTCCCTTTTCTAACTAAGCATCTAAAAGGAACTGCAATCAACCCTAATAAGCGTTCCTTAACTGTAATGAGAAAGAAGATGGTGGCAGTTGGTTCTCTGAATCACCTCTTATTCTGGAATAAATCACCCACATTTCAAGAACATGTTAGTTCTGTAAACCTGTCATTCATGATCAGCAAATTGTTTGACATTAGAATACAGAAGAGTATGGCTTTGATACACAAGCCCTTGATATAGGTGCTGCAACTTCAGCACCACAGATGTATGGTTTCTGCAAGTATGTGAGATGAAATTTTATACCAAAAACCCTCTACTATTTTTCCTTGAAGACTTCTCAGTAAGAATTAGAATATACATATTTCATGCAAAAATCAGACATAAAAACCAAAATGGCTCTTATTTATGAGTGGGGAAATTCAAAACCTGGAGCTGCAACCTTTACTTAATGCCAAGGCCATGAAAATGCAATGATCTACAAAAATTCACACATTCGTCTCTAGGGGCATTGTTACAGGCTCATAAAAAGTCAAACTGCTGTTACATGAGCTTGCAAATAATTTATACCTATCATTTGTCTTATAGTCCTAAGCATTTGCCTGCTGTGCTGACCACCTACTCACGAATGTATGTTGTAGCAATCATGTTCTTGACACAGTCAATGGAAGAGAAGAATGTGTAATATGAGAGTATTTGAAATGCCTAAACCCAATCTACCAAAATAAAAATTATGACCCCATGCACTTAAAGAAGGTATTTTTCTAAAGTACTGCATTGTGAGTTTATGGTGCATTTTTTTCAAATGGTACTGGCTATTTAAAATAGTAAGGACCAATTGCTCTGACTGACTTTTTCTTACCTCCTCTGAAGAGTTAGTGGCTTGTTGCACATCTATTCAGAAGTAATCCAACAAAAGTTAAATCTAACCAGAATGTATTCATAAAAGTTAAGCCCCTGAAAACAAAGCTTTTAGCAACCTATTCTTTAAAAAGATGGGTTTCGTTAAAAAGTTAATTCAATAGTAACCTCCCCAGTACTTCTAGTTATGCATCACAAGCTAGCGTGTCAATCAAGAGCTTCTGGAAGATATTATTTACCTGATCTTACAATACATCTTAAAAATAATGTTTACACATCTTTTTCTACTCAGTACTGTGTACATTTCCATACAGAATATAGACAGCAGGGGTTTAATTATTTGATAGCATGCAGTAAAGTCTATATTATTTGATACATCTGGTCCCCACTTACAGCCACCTCGACTTATGACCATCCGCACTTACGACCAAAGCGGTCGTAAATGCGGGCTCCGAGTTACGAACGCGATCCATGCTTATGAACAGTGCGGTCGCAATGTAACTCAATGGGTTCCGAGTTACGACCATTCCGAGTTACGGCCAAGTGTTTGGTCCGTAACGCATTCGTAACTCGGTGACTGGCTGTATCTATAATTCTCCCTTTGATGCTGCATTTGAGGAATGGGGGAAGACGTTTCTTCTAAGCAACTGCTATTTGCAACAATTTCAACATTTCAAACTTTGACTGTGGGGACAGTAATGTTGGTATCTTTTCTTCTTAGAACCATATTAAAACAGGCAGAAAAGATTTATTAGATCACCTAGTAATGTTAATCCTCCTGCTAATCAGAAAATACAACAACGGAGTACAGATTGCATTCATATAAACTGGAACTCTCTGGTCAGGCAACATCCATGGTCTGGGAGAACCACAATATCCCAGGATCAGAGAGCCCTGGTGCGATGTAGGGAGTGGACGGGGTGGGAGACCAACACATGGCTCAGCTGGGCTATGGATAGGGGCAGGAGCTGGGAAGGCCTGACTGCAGCCCAGCTGGGTGGGGGGAGAGCAGAGCGGGGAACAGGCAATCTGGTGCGTGACCCAGCCGGGCTGCCAGGGGAGCCTGGAAGCCCCATCGGGTGACGGGGCAAGGGGTGGGACTAGCAGCTGGAGGGCCAGAAATGACCTCTCTTGGTCTGACAAAATCCCTCATCTTGGACCAGTTAGGTCCCGAGAGTGGCGGACCAGGGAAGTCCAGCCTGTACTATATATGAAGCATCTGTACAATAAAGCGCAATGTTTTGTAGACTCTTTTTTTGCTGTATGTGGTAAAGGAAGGAAGGAAGGAGCCTAACCAGCTCATAAAGACCTGAAGGCGCAACACTATAACTGAACTTCTTATCTCTTCTTAGTTCATTTCTTAAGCAAAAGGCGATCTAAGTGAATTTACAGTGATGTCAGTCGACAAAGTGGATTCTTATTTACAGTACCAAAAGGAGAGAAACATTAAACTTTCATCCTATAAAATAGCAACATTAGGTCTGAGAATATAAGAATCACAATATTCTAATGTTTTCCCCGGTTCAGTTTAATTCAAATCTACATGAGCTAGAAAGTAGTAACAAGGATTATAGCTTGCTGAATTGTCTCGGTCCCACTCTCTCCCCTCCCCTGACAAATTCAGAAAAGAAAATTGCTGCAAATCAAGTATATTCATGTTTCCTCTTTGTTATTCAAATGGTGCCTGGGGCTGCTGAAAACAATTTATTTTCACAGACATTTCCATCTTGCATTGTGGCACTGCCTTTTATGAAAAAAAAAATCCAAACATCTTTACATTAAAAGAAAGAAATGAAGACTCTTATTTGTCATATGTAATATTGATCTTAATGACTCCTTGAAGTTCCAAGGAGATATTAGTCCTGTTCCCCTTCAGCTTTTGAAAAATGTTAGAGTAGCCTAACATCCATAAACTATTTCCCATTAAAAGACAATAACTAATGATGAAAATCTTTAGTTGAATGGTAAAAATCTCCATTGATGTGAATGGGAATAAGAACTGGCCCTTACATGATTACATGAATTAACTTTTTCAATGTAAATTTAGTTAGGAACTATTCAGATTGTATGAAGACATTGACCTTTGGCTAGTTCTGTTACAATAGTTAGTAATGTATATTCCATCAAACTCACATTATGCATCAGAGGGTACATCTATACAGCAACATTATTGCGAAATAACTTAGGCTACATCTAGACTACAAGCCTCTTACGAAAGAGATCATCTAGACTGCAACCAGTACTTTCGAAAAAGCAAACCACTTTTTCGAAAAAGAGCACCAGGCAGTCTGGATGCTCTCTTTCAAAAAGCACAGTTTGCATTACATAGTGTCTTTTTTCGAAAGAGCTCTTTCGAAAAAAGGTGTTATTCCTCGCAAAATGAGGTTTTCCATGGTCGAAAAAACTACTGTGTTCTTCTGATTTACTTTCAAAAGAATGCAGCAGCAGTCTAGATGCAGGGGAACGTTTTTCAAAAAAAGGACACACAAAAAAAACCCTGTAGTCTAGACACACCCTTAGTCTATGTCTATACAGCAGGCAGTTATTTCGAAATAATGTCGAAATACTGTCAAGCTAGAGGACTTCTTACTCCGACTCCTGTAACCCTCATTTTACAAGGAGTAAGGGAAGTCGGAGGAAGAGTGCTCTATTTTGAAATAAGTGCTGTGTAGGCATTCCCAATTTCGAAATAAGTTACGCAATTGACATAGCTCAATTTGCGTAGCTTATTTTGAGTTGAGCCCTGCTGTGTAGACATACCCATAGAAAGCATGTCTCAAGTGAAAAGACAAAATTTACCAGTTGAAAGCATCCTATTACTAAAATTGGCACATGACCAGATTAATTCTCACTCTAGAACAAAAACTCAATATGAAGCTTGAAAATTAGTTTGTCCCTTCCTCTATAAGGAAAAAAATAAGAAAAACACCTATAGACCACTAGGACACAGGTATCCTGCTTGAAAATAATCCCTGGTCTCAGACATGACATAAAGGTTCTCCACAATGGAATCAGAAGAAAACAAAACAAAATAAAAACCAACCACCTAATGAACTGAGTCTAAAACCTTCCAAGTCAATGGAAAGATTCCCAGAGAAAGAGTTCAAGAGATTTGAGGTCTGGCCCCAAACATTTAAGAAATATCTTCTGGTCTATTTTTTAAGCCTAAGGAAGGGTAATTTAAAAAATATTCAGTATACCTGTACTATGTATGTATAATATAATTCCAGTGCATACTAGTAATTAAAGTATCATTAATATTTAAGAGCAAAAATACTGTTATAAATATGTAAATATGTTTTAAAATAATATGTGTATGAATTTACTGCTGCTACTTTCTTGAGGTTTCAGGCTGTTTACATATATTAGCAGGAAACAAAAATAAATAAATAAAGTTCAGTCACTAGCCTCCTTTTATTAGGTTTCCCAGCCACGTTTAAAAAAAAAAAAGCAAAGTACAAATTTACACTTTCCATTTAACATATTCTCTAGGCAACTGCTTCTGTGTGTTGCAATGTACATTCAAATCTATTTGTTTCCCGTACATTTTTTTGAAATGACAGGGAAAAGACGACAAAATTAAAATAAATAGAAATTATGTTTTGTTTTTAAATGAGATGAGTTTTACTTTGAGCTACCTAACTTATTATCAGAAGCCTTTGTAGTAAACATTTTACTGACATTTCTTAACCAGATTAAACAAGTGTTGCCATAAAAAGACCAACCCCATTTCTATTGACAGCAATAGCACCAGGTTTGTGGCACAGAGGGTTTGAGTCAAATCTCACTGCAATCAGTGGTAGGCACGCATTGATTACAGTGGGCTTTGGATGAGGCTGCAAGGGTATGTCTGTGCTCGTCTACACAGCCAAACCGCTATCTCGAAATAAATTCGAAATAGTGCAGCACTTATTTCAAATTTTGTAAACCTTATTCTACGAGGAATAACACCAAATTCAAAATAGCTAATTCGAAATAAGTGCTGTGTAGATACTTATTTCAAATTAGGGGGCCTCCAGCCCTTCCCAGTTTCCTCTGGTGGCCACTCTGGCCCCAACCAGGAAAACTCCCCTCCTCTCCCCCAGTCCCGGGGCCCTTAAAGGGGTAGAGTCTGGTCACTGGGCATGTGCGAGAGCCAGGCCTGCCAGCAGCCACATCCCCTCACCCAGTGGCCACACAATGCCATCCAATGGCAGCCAGCCATCCCCCGCCCAGACCCCCAGCTCCCAGGGGCCATAGATGGTGTGCGCCCTTGTGGACTAGTGAGGAAATGATGGACCTCCTTGAGGTTTGTGGGGAGGCCCCCAACATCCATAATCTTCTCTCTATGCAGAGGAACGTGGCCATCTATGGCCGCATAGCGACCACCATGGCCAGGAAAGGCCACAGGCACACCCAGCAGCAGGTGTGCCTCAAAATTAAAGAGCTGTGGCAGGCGTACGCCAGGGCTACAAGGGGTGGCGCTGCAGCAGGGGTTGCCACCTGCCCCTACTTCCCTGCTCTCGACCGAATCCTGGGGGGCGGGATGGTCCACGCCAGCCCGGGGGGCAGCAAGCCGGGAGCTCAGGGCCCTGACCCGGGCGCAGCAGAGGGGCCACCACCAGCTGTCCTGGCACTGGAGTCAGCAGGGTCATCCAGGGAGGCCATGACAGGTAAGTGCCAGCATTGTCCCCTGCCCGGGGGAAGGTGGGGAGGGAGACCAGGGACTGCACACGTGGGCCATGTCTCCATGGATCATGCAGCCACTTGTGCATGTGTGAGCATGTGCCATGCCACCCTTGGGCAGGTGGCTCCAGCTGTGTGCCACATAGGGGACGTGGCCCGATAGCCACACGTGTGTTTGAAGAGACCTGACATGCTCCCAACCTCGGGGCGGGACATAGGACGCCCTCCCATCACATGCCCCCTCTACACAGGGGAGGGGGACATCTCCTCCACCCCCCCACCCCAGCCGTCCTATACACAGCACAGGGGCACGGGTGTGGTCTCGGGGCAGCTCCCACTCCCGGGCAGAGCCGTACATGCCAACCATGGCCTCTGTGCAAGCACGTCAACTCTGACGGTGCAGGGCATGGTCGCCCTCACCTCGCAGGGGGCGCTGGGCATCATCCACTGTGTCCCAAGGGAGAACTGACCACTCCCCTTCTTTCTCTACAGTCACACCAGCTGCTCATGCAGGGTGCATCACCCTGCCCGGGACATGCTCCCGCACCCGCAGCCTTAGCAGGACCACCACCACGCGGCAGGGGTACAGAGAGCAGCCTCTGCAGGCTCTGGGAGCCCAGACCCGGATCATGGAGCAGTGGGCGCAGGTCGACTGGGAGTTCCAGCAGGAGCTGCTTGCCCAGGGTCATGCCATCCTGTCACCATCTGCAGGCCCTGGTGCAGAGCATGTTGCCCCGTGCCAGTCCTATGCCTGCTGCCCCCCCACTTACTGTTCCTCCTCCCACTCCTGCTCCCCTCCCACCTCTTCTTCCTCAACCTCCACACCCTCCTCCTCAATCTCCTCCTCAATCTCCACACCCCCACCTCAACCTCCACACCCTCCTCCCCATCCCCCCGGGGATGCTGAGGCCCCCTCCCCTGTGGTGCTGGGAGGCAGTTGGCCTGGCAAGACCCCCACCCCTGACCTCTGAGCTTCCCCTCCCCCTTTTTCCCCTTGCTTCCCCCTTCCAGCTCCCTCCTCCCAGTTTTCCCCTTCCCCGCTCCCACCCTCTCTCCTGTCCTCTGCCACCTCCTCTCCCCCGTCTCCCCACAGGTTCATCCCTCCCCCCCCCCCAGTTGTGTTAAATAAAGACAGTTTCTATTTTTGAAAATACGTGTATTTTATTTGACATCAGGAAGGGGGGGCTAGGGAAGGGTAAGTGGAAGGACGAGATGGAGGAATGAAGCAGAAGCCACAGTGGGGCAGACCAGGGAGACTGTTAGTGCTCCTCAGGGTGGAAGCTCTCCAGCAGGGCCTCCTGGATCCTGACAGCCCCTCAGTGGTCCTCCCGTATGGCAGCTTACAGTCAGTGCAGTCAGGATGCTGGCAACGTATCCACAAAATGCAGCACAGTCCCCAGGGACAGGTCTGGCTCCATGTTGCAGAGTGCCGTGGTGTCCCAAGTGAGGGCAAGCAGAGCACTCCGAGACACAAATGCTTTGCTGTCCCTCAGCAAGGTAGACCAGCAAGCAGGGAAACCTGAGAACTGTCTGTCCAGGATGGAGGGTCGGATCCCTTTAAGAATAGACCTCGGATAGCCTGAGGCAGCAGCCCCACACACTAAGTCCGATCCTGATGCCCTGCTGGCACTGGTTCTGGCCAGCCTTACCTTCGATTCAGGGTCCACTCAATGTGGACGTGCTATTTCAAATTAAAAAAACACTATTTTGAAATAGTTGTTGTGTGTAGATGCGTTAATGTGAATTAGCTTATTTCGAATTAACTAATTTGAAATAAGTTAATTCGAAATAGCGCTAGTATAGACATACCCTGAGTATACTTTATGCTACCCTGCTGTTCAAGTGTAAAATGATATTGTTCACATTAATGATGGTGTGGTGTCATTGCTGTTCTAGATAACTAATGTGATTTAGCTGAATATATTTTAAGAACCCAGCAAGATGTTGAAAGTCAATGGGGCGACTTACTTACATGTCTACAATTAAGAACCTGGAGAATTGTTTGCAGAATTAGGGCCTATATGTGTAGGCAATGTCTATTTTTACATAAATAGGACATCTAAAATAAAACTTGAAGGGAGGCTATAGAGAGCGGCTCCAGGCATGTGCCTCCATACGTGCTAGTTTAATTTTCAAGACAGACAGTAATCAGAAAATGGCTATGAGTCTATGCAGTTCTTTTTCTAACCTGTTTATTTCTTTATCATCACCAGGATTCAAAGTGGTTTGCCTCATTAGCTTGCATATGCTTTCACCCTCAATATGTAAACACTACAAATAAGATAAAACGTGATTACTTCACTAACATTCAGACACAATCACACCCGGCTGCACTCATACCATATTACACCTGATACACAAGCATGCACAGCCCATCTGATGACACCTTTGGGTTTATATCCTGTAAACCCTCAGGTAGGGGTGGGAAGCCCCCAGAGGTCTGGCTAGACGCCATTTGCCAGTGAGCCACGAGATGCTATGTTACCTGAGAGTCCACAAGCATGGTCATTTGCAGCTCTCAGTGACCACAGTTCACTGTCCCCAGCCAAAGGGAGCTGCAGGAAGCAGTGACCCACCTTGCACCACGTTCCACAATTCCCTTTGGCCAACAATGGCAAACTGTAGGCACTGAGAGCTGCTGGGGTCCATGCCTACAGATGCTCATATAAACAAACCATTTGGTGGCCCACCAGCAACCAGCCCTCAGGAACCGTGTGTGGCTGGCATGCTACAGATTCTCCACCCCAGCCCTAAGGAATTACTTAATTAGTCCACTCAATAGGTATGGCAATAATCATCATGTTCCCATTTTATGTCTTTATTAATTAGTAATTTTATTCTGAGGCTCGATTACCCTATGGAGGGTTTGACTATTAACCCCTCAATGGAAATCCTGATTACATGGACATCAAACTGATGTCCATAGTGCAGCCTTTGCTATATAGCCCTGTCCCCCTTCTCAGTGTAAGGCCCCAATTCAGGAAAGCATAAAGCACACACATTTAAATTCTGAAATGACTGAGAGGCTTATTCAGTGCTAATTCTTGTGTACCAGAGGACCTCACATACGTTGTGGGACAGTGAAGAATGAGGGAGGGAGGTACGCATTTGTTTCTATTTTAAACAAAATAGCTGTTTCACAGCGAGGCTTGCAAAGATTGGATTTTTATCAGTAAATGTCAGTAAACATTGACTTCAGCATATACACACAAGCCAATGGAAAAAAAATTCCCATCAATAACTGAAACTTACAGAGAGGTAAAGTAAGAAAAATGTTGCTTGAGAACGGATTAGAATCAAAATCCAGTGATTTATACTTTTGAAGTAGGCTTGTTACAAATGGACTAGCAAATGAATGGTAAAGAAAAAAAAAGCATGATTTGTTTATTTAAAGATATTTATTTTGTATTATCTGATGTTATTCTGATGATATGTAAGCATTGACTTTTTGAATATCAAAGCGGACGCCTTCCCTGGACATGGCAGAGCTTTTCTGGGATACCAGAGGTATCCTGGAAAAACTCTGCAGTCTAGACATAGCTGCCCTGGAAGAGAAAAGAAATACTACTGTACCAGATGAGAGTCACATACTGCCCACTCCAAAAACATGGATGGATGGATGGATGGATGGATGGATGGATGGAAGGAAGGAAGAAAGAAAGAAAGAAAGAAAGAAAGAAAGAAAGAAAGAAAGAAAGAAAGAAAGAAAGAAAGAAAGAAAGAAAGAAAGAAAGAAAGAAAGAAAGAAAGAAAGAAAATAATTATTTTCAAAGAATATTTAGTAACTAGAGGCCTATATCCAGTACCCATTCAAGTCACAAGAAGATCTCTCATTGACTAGACATTGGATCAAGCCCTAAGATAGCTAACTGAAGTAGATAGTCATCAAGGGTGTGTCTAGACTAAATGCCTCCGTCGACGGAGGCATGTAGATTAGACAGATCGGCAGAGGGAAATGAAGACGCGATTAAAATAATCGCGGCTTCATTTAAATTTAAATGGCTGCCCCGCTCTGCCGATCAGCTGTTTGTCGGCAGATCGGGGCAGTCTGGACGCTCCGCGTTGACAAAGAAGCCTTTCTTGATCGGCACAGGTAAACCTGGTTTCATGAGGCATACCTGTGCCGATCAAGAAAGGCTTCTTTGTCGACACGGCGCGTCCAGACTGCCCCGATCTGCCGACAAACAGCTGATCGGCAGAGCGAGGCAGCCATTTAAATTTAAATGAAGCCACGATTATTTTAATCGCGTCTTCATTTCCCTCTGCCGATCTGTCTAATCTACATGCCTCCGTCGACGGAGGCATGTAGTTTAGACGTACCCCAAGAGAATATCAACTGTTTTATATATGTGGATAAGTAGTTAAGTTAATTATATTTCTATAGCATATGTTATGATCATAAAAGAGGAACAATGTTTTGTAGTTAAGGGACATCTGGCTATATCAAAGATTTCCAGGATGCCCTGGAACAAGTAATGTAGGGCAAATTTTCAAATTTTAGGCAACCCACACCACTTCCATGTAACTAAATGAGAGGAATTTTATGTATAAATACAAACTCTGGAATTCATGGTCATTCAGATATCCAGCAGCTATTCTAACTTGTGTTCTAAACAGTCTTCAGTTAATTGTCTTCATTTTTATGGTTTTTCAATTAGCTATCAAGCAGGAAAACATCAATTTAAAATTTAGATAGAAGGATGACAGAATGAAAAGAAATTCTGTTTTCTAGTTCAGACTAATTCTCAGACTTAAGTAAAACATTGCAAAAATAGTATTTACATCGTGTTTTACCTCTTCAACAAGCCACAGGCAGGAAGAGAGAAGGAGAGATAAAACCACCATCCCAAATGTTAGCTAAGAGTGCCTGCATAGAAAAAGTACCTATTTAAATAATTTCTATTTGTGGTGAATGAAAGGGATCCAAATTCAGATTTAGTATTTGCACCAGGCCAGTGTTTAGAAAAAACACAAAATGAATAAAGTTTCAATATATCAGAGTCTCTAAAAAGTGTGGCACACATCCTATTTGCCTTATATACAGAAATCACTCTTTATGAGAAACCATTTTTGGGCTTGATCAGCACAGTCCTTACTTACCATGCAGGGGAAATTGGAGGGAGAAGCCCATTTTCCTCTCCTGTTTTCTCTCAGATCGTTACTTTGGTCATGGATAGGAGAATAGAGGCTACTTCCTCAATCATCCCCACTATGAACAAGTGGGTGAGGAGAGATTGGAAGGAGAGGGATGGGGCGTGGGAGGAACTCTTGTTCTGCCACCTAGCCCCTCAAATTTCCAGCCAGAATATAACCAGCTGCTTCACAAACAGAGGTGAAGTTACTTCTGCCCCACATAGCAGAAGAAGTGAGTCTGATCTGTTCTTGGGAGGGTGAGCTCTGGACTGCATGCATCCTGTAAAATTGCAATTTATCTCTGTATGACTTGGGCTCATGGTCATGTGTAAGTAGTACTCTTTTTCTAACCTGTCAGAAATCACTACTGTAACAATCAGTATAAAATATGTGTGTGCTTGCAATAAGTATAGGGTCTCAGTCCTCTTTACACATTTTCTCTTTCTTTTATATATATCATTGTAGTTCACATTGCTCAATATTATTATTTTAAACCTGAACTGTTCTGGAACCAATGCAGTTTGTATAAAGGCCTGAGAGTGAATAAAAAAAATATTGAAAGTCATTGCCCTATCTACAGCTCATTTAAATAAAATACTATTTCTGAGGTTGGTGCAGCTGTGACTTTAAATTAAATACTGTTTTACAAGCAATAACTCTTTCAAATATAAGCTGAAAACTTAAAACAGACCTAACTGATGGTGGAAGCATTTAAATGCCTGAAATACATTTTTATAAATAAAAGTGTAATCAAAGCTATAAATAAGTAAACCTCTATTAAAACTTGCAGAGGATGTTGGTGTTCCAGACCATTATGAGCGATTGAAAGGCTGCTCATCAAAAAAAAATAAATCACCCAAATAAAATCATTTTTCATGTGTACAATACAAGCTGCATCTGACATCTGCTCCATATGCATAGCTCTCTATGGGCTATATCATGCGAGTAGGACACCACCCAAAATAAAAAAGTTTTATCCCAGGAACATTCCACAAAAGCATTTCTGGCTCAGTTTCCTCCTTGATGCTCAGAAGAATTAGTTTGCTGCTGGCAAATTACTACTCACTTTTCCTAGTACCAGCTCATTTCGGTTTGTTGGAACATTGCAGGGGGGGGGGGGGGAAGGGTATGTGAAGACTAGTGCCCATTCAGTCTTCACCTATCCAGTCTACTTCACAGCAGAAATAGGTGGGCATGCAGTGTTCTTTTCCACTATGTTCCTGAAGCCAAGGTCTAGGTAGCCCTCAAAGCCCTGGTCCATGCTAGGGCTCTCTTTAAAAATAAACCCACTTAGGTCAAATTTATAAGTGGAGCATCCACACTACCACACCCATTATTTTGAAATAATGGGCTGCTTATTTCGAAATCTGTACTCCTGCTTTTCTCGGGAAATAACACTAATTTCAAAATAGTTATTTCAAAATAGTGGCAAAAGTGGAAGCTCCCATGCCACTATTTCTAAATAACTACTCTCCAGAATAATTAAAACTACAGGCAGTCCCCGGGTTACGTACAAGATAGGGACTGTAGGTTTGTTCTTAAGTTGAATTTGTATGTAAGTTGGAACTGGTACATATTGTAGGGGAAACTCTAGCCAAACATTTCTCCAGAGCTCAGTTTTATTCTCCCATACCTCACTTCCCTCAGTCCTTTATTCTCAAGCTGAGGTGTCTGCTGAGAAAAACCGCTCCGCGTCTCCCTGGTCTGCTGGGGGGCACACTAGCTTCGCGTCTCCGTGGTCTGCTGGGGGAAAGCAGCTAGTGCGGGGCTGCCTCACCCCGTTTGTAAGTAGGGATCCGATGTAAGTCGGATCCATGTAACCCGGGGACTGCCTGTAATTACTCCCCAGTGCTTCCAGGGGCTCTAAGTTGAGGTAGCACAACCATATTAACAGAGCCTGCCTCGGACTAATTTTGAGACTTCCCTATAGTGTGGACATGTTATTTCAATTGTGTAAAATCTGGAGTTAAGTCAAATTTAGTTATTTTAAAATAGTTTCCTAGTATAGACATGTCCAAAGAGGCCTAAAGCTCTCCTGAGTTACAGTTAACTGCCTTATAGACAAGGCAATCCTATCTCTTCCTGAAATTCCAAGCCTCATTCACCACACACTTTCCAACTTTTCCAGCAAATAAGGCAGGAATCCTATGGATAGCAATCTCATTGATTTTATAATCATGGTTCATTCCTTGAGCACTGCTTATCCAGTTCACTGAATGAGGCAGATTTTTTGCAGAACAAATAGTAGGTGATCATTTAATTAAAGATTATATTAGAATGCATGTATGCGAACTAAAGGTTACACAATCCTAATTCGAATATTTCCTAACTTTTGAGTGCTTGAATTTGCAACCTTGTCAATGTTCTTTTCATATAATCTGTAAACTGATCTATTTTTTTTCTTTTTTTGTGGAAGAGGAATTTATACACATAATACTATACAGAGAAAGGAGTCAGGTCAATGTACCTATAAACTTGCCTCATTATGTTAGATGCTTGGATCTGGAAGTTCCAATATACACACACTATTATTGGAATAAGAATACATAATGATAAACAACAAGTCCTTGGCTAACTGGGCTCCTTTTCGTGGGTGCAAAATTCACACCGCAATCCAATATATTCACACTTGAATGAATAGCTATCTAATTTGCATGGGATCCACTAGTTAGTTATCCAAATGCAATCTAAATTCATATCTGAATCCAAAATCAAAACATTTTTAAACCTCTATAATAGAAAAATGGGAATTTTTGTTTTAAATGCAGTTTTTTTTACCGAAGAATTTAGGTGATCAACCCTCCATTCAACTGAGAGCAGAAGCCCTGACCCTTTCCATACATATCTCAGTATTGACTTACCCTTTGTCTTTGTGTATGCCTGAAGTTATAGAAGGTTCTCCACTCACATGTCTATTAGCATCTGGGCCCACTCTCTGTATAATTAAATGCATTACATTAATTTATTTCTTCATTATTTGCTTGTTATTTTTGACATTTCTCCTATCACAGGGTGAGATTCTCCACAGGAAAGAAAAGCTTTCTTCCGTGACAAAGCTGAAGGGAAAATAGTTTGCTCTACATTACTCATATATGAAATTCAGATACAATAATAAAATGCACTCTTATGTGAGGTAGCTTGTTCTCTGTATCACCTTGTTGTTGCTGGCTTCCTGCTGACAAATGCTGATTAACTCAACCCCAGAGCAAAGGCCAACGTGAATTACAATGTGATGTCTGATACCTTAGCAACACTTTTGCAAGGACCAGATTTTTGCTTTTAAATACAGTTTAGATAACTCAATGTGAACAAACTGTAAGATTCCCAGACTACACTGTACATTAGCTTCCTAGCTGCAGCTTTATCATATTATCCTTTATAAACTTGGCTCCAAGTCCAGAGGGATTCTGGACTGTTTAATATTCAGTTAATTTCTGTTTTGATTGGAAAAGGGAAAGTAAACCTTTCGGAAATGAATTCATCATTTCAAACTGCATAACCGGCTTTATTGAAATGCGGTCTGCAGTGTTCTTAAGTCAGCCTCATCACTGAATGTTGGGACTTATCTTAATTATGGTTGGTTGTAATACTGTACTTATATTAATAATGTTCTTATGTTAAAGAGATTTTTTTGACCTTTTGGAGTGCAGAAATCAATAAGAAGTTGATAAAGCCAAGTTCATTGCTGCCTAAAGTAAAGCAAGCCTGATTTGTTTACTTACCTAAGCCTTCATCTGTCAGGCTCATTCTGAAATGATTTATAGACCTCTACCCAATGAAATCATTTAAAGTAGATTAGATTCAGGGAACAATCACCTCTAATATGACAAGCTGATGGAGGCTGACAGGTAACCAAGTTGCTCTGGATGGCAAACAAGTTCCTGAAATTCTGATTAAATTAAAATATTAATGGTACCACTGGGAAAATAAGATTGAATCATGTTAGGCGAATTCAGTATTAGAACCAAAATGCAAATACAGAGTCATTCTGTGTGAAGAAAGCGGGCTGTGGTACCAAGGGAAGTTACCTCCAGTAAACGAGAGAGCAGGAAGTGAATTCCAATGAAAAGCATTGTGTCAAGAGCTCACCTTCACCATTCTGAGGTCTCTGAAACACAAGGCCTAACAGGCTCTGGGGTGGTCTGAACACTTTTGAGAGGTTACTCATCTATTTGGACTTGCAGCCAAGTGCTAATGAACAACTCTTGCTTCCTTAAGGTTATAAGGTTATTCTTTGAAGCAATGGTCCAGGTTTTTTTTTCCCCCTTCTTTTTATTTTTTAGTTTCTGTTTTCACGCTCATACATTAAGTGGCACTGACTGCACTATAATAATTGCTATATAACTAAACTAACTGACACTGTCTGTTTTGAGATCTGTATTAATGTTGACGCACAGAGTAATAAAATGTGCAATTCTTCTTGCAGAATTAAAAGAACAATAGCTGTCTTTTCTGTTGGTATAATCGGGTGTACACCGGAAATGCCAAGACGTATAATTATAACTCACTGAGATTAATTTGTGTTTCAGTTCATCAGAACTGTTGATAAAACTGAGATTTTCAAACATTATCTAATAGCAGCTGTCATTCTTGAGCTGTCTCCTTGTTTCATAGATGGGGAAATGACACAGGGATTAAGTGACTATTCCATGATCACATGGGAAGTCTGCAGCATAATAAGCTATTGAAGCTGGGTCTCCATAGTGACACCCTGACCACTAAACAATCCTTCTTTAGTCTGTGACTTAAGGCACAACCCTGTTTAAGGGTCTTTAGTAACATGACTGGAACCTAGAAGAAGGAGCACAGGTTTCAGGAGGGAAGAGTTTGGAGGAGACTCCAGAAAGTCAGTGTATGTGCGCCTGGCTAGAATGCTAGCTGCAGCTGCAATATCTCTTTAAATAATTCTCCTAATAGAGATCCAGAGCCAGTTTAATTTTAGAAACGTGGAATTGTCTCATATTATTATCCTGCCCATGGTACACTGAAGAGAGGCAACATAGGGTACGTCTAAACTACATGGCTCTGTCGACGGAGCCATGTAGATTTGTTGTTTTGGCAAAGGCAAATGAAGCCGCGATCATTTAAATCGCGGCTTCATTTGCCTTTGCCTATGTGTCTAATCTACATGCCTCTGATGACAGAGGCATGTAGTCTAGACACAGCCATATTATCTGTGTTGCTCAAAGCAGTCACAATTTCCTCCTATTTTGGTAGGAGAAGAAATATTACACCATCCAAAGCCTTACTGCTCATTTAGTCACTTTCCACATTTCTCTGCCACTCCTTTCCCATTTGCCTGAAAGGGAATAGCCACAGCTCAGCCTCTCACATCTGTATAAGACCTGGACCCAAGATTCAGGGAGTGATAACATAAGAGGGAGAGAGGAAAGTATCATTTCTCCCTTTCACGTGTCCACTCCTTAGTGATCATATTGAGCGCAACTGTTGACTTACATAAGGAGATTATGGCAAAGTTACTTTAAAGAACAGGGCCAAGTTTCCCTAATGACAGTAGGAAGCACACTTTTCACAGAGTTTCATCTCATTTAATCTATGCTCTGCTCTTTCCTCTTCGAAGAAGACCATAAGTGAGGAAGCTTGTACGTTATCTGTCTTTCCACTCATAGTTAGGCCATGCTGAGCATACAACAAATTTAGCTGAAATCAAAGTGAGCTTTGAAAATCCATTCAGGTGCCTAAATAGAGATTTAGGAATACAACTTTAGGCTCTAATTTAAAAAAGAAAATCTTGGACATTCCAAAAAAAAAATCTTTGGAATGTCATGATGGGAAGGTTATACACAAACTATCAGTCACTAACTTGTCTACAACCCTGCTTTCCACAACATGAATTTACTTATCCATTCACTTTGGTGCAATTATTGGGCAATTTTAACTTTGTCTAGTGTTCAGCAACTGTATTGAAGTCACTCCATAATGCTATATAAGCAGCAAACCATTAGGCAAAAAGAAGTAGAAAAAAGTAAATATATCTTATGTTTTGTAATGCAGACAGGGGGAGCAGATGTGTTGCATAAATTCTGATCATTTGTGTAGGGGCAGTTAAAATAGCAAATTTGATTACCTCACCAGAAAAGATGGTTGCCTCAATTTTTGCACAGTGTTCTTATTTTCCATTTGGACATTAAAATGAAGTATTGATCCCAACGTGATTTTCCAATGATATTGCTTTGCATCTCTTGTTGTTTCATACCATCATACAAAGGTTGTTCTGATTTGGGTTACTGTATCATCAACTCTCATTTTCATTCTCTTGTCTTGACTGTGTCTGGCTCTAATTTGGTTTTATGTGTTTTTGTTTAAGCTTTGCTTTAATATGCACTTAAGTGCCACTTCAACTACCAACCATCTCCATTAGTCAAAACTGAGATGATGAAAGAGCTAATTTCATATCCAAGTAAATATTCCAACATCTAGCTAATGTTATTGTAACTTTCTGCCGGGGTAGTTGGCAGCAAAAAGAGCCTGATTCAGTTTTCTAGGGATTTCCTCTAAAGACTCACACAACACTGGCTCAGACCCTCCACCCAGAGACCTGGGAAACTGCATACTGCACTGGGCAACCTTGATGAGTGATACACTTCCTTATTCACAAGCCATGAGTCTAGTGATTTAAAAAAACTTTATATGGGTTGAAAAGCGGGACAACAGAATGAAATTGAGAAAAGCAGCAATTAATAAATTAGCATTATTAAGGCATTTACACAATGCCTAAAGACTTGCAGTTTGTTGTCCTGGGTTGGTGGAGTCCAACGATTCCTTCAGGTCAGTTCTGCTTGGGTTGCTCCCAAAGCTCTACCTCCTAAGATAGCTGAGGTGATTTCAGCTTTGATTACTGGGTAGGAAGGTCCACACCAGGGTGCCATAGTTAGGCAGTTGTTCTCTGTAGCTTCAGCACAAGGCCCATCCATTCTCTTAAAGCTGCCTCAGCTTTGTGTCATCCATCATCATGAAACCACATCGGTTCTGTACTGTTTTGCAGCAGCCTAGAGGCATTAGTGGTATCTAGGACAATTAATAAACATAATGCCACCACAGGGGCACTCCCAGATGAACGCAGGAGTTCATCCTATCCAGTTCAGGGTGACCCCAGGCACATATGTTGAAGAGCTCCTCTCTTCATTGCCCAACAGGGTCACAAACATTTTATTGCTTTCACGTGCAGAATTGAACTATATTTTAATCAAAAAGCCCCAAACTGTCACCCGACTACAATGCAAATTGTTGGTTCATTCAGTCATTATCCCTTGATCACCAATGGAAGCTGACTGACAGCTCTCTCCTCAGTGGAGTCCCTGCTCATCTTAGGCAGCTCTAGGTGACTCTTCTCTGTATTGAATAACAGGTGTCAGTAGCGAGCTCCCTAATCTCCCAGGCTCAGGTCACAGGGTTTAGGTTATCAATAATACGTGTCTACTTATAGTAGAGAGCCTGAGGCATAAGGCTTTGTATCAGAAGCCTGGTATGAGGCCTGTGGCCTGATCCAAAGTAGTGGTCAAGCTTTGATGCCATAAAGCAAAGAAACAAAGTTAGTTAAAGCCCTGTTCTGCCGGCTTGCATGCTCAGAAACCTGGCAAGAATAGGGCTGGTATTGCAGAATCACACACATTCCTAAGAATTGCAAGGCACAGAACACTCACACAAACACATTCCAGAACGGTAAACACCCAGTACCAAGGGATACAAAAATACCCCTCAAAGATAATGAGAACACACTGAACCCTTCTAAAGAGACGGTTAGGGTGACAGCATGATGAATAGAGATGTTTTGATAAACCAACATGCACAAGGTAATTAGAACATAAGAGGGTGGCAACTAGCCACGTCAGAGCAGCAATAAATAACTTGTTTGTATTGTTATATAAAATAGGGTCTCAGGGGGAGTGTCTCTGGCCAGCCTAGGCGGGGAATGGAAAATCCCAAAATTTACTGAGCTCTATCCGTTGCCATGGGTGTCCCTGTAGAATCTGCCAGGTTCTCTTACCATGTTTTCTTCATAATAAACCTGGCTTGGTGCTTTTGTCCCTTAACACATCTAGTTATTGGGTGATGTAATCAAGGTCTTTTGTTCCAGCTACCTGCACAAAGCTGGGACACTACACAAAGAGAACACACATACTGCTTTGAAATCTAAATCTGATCACCTGAACATCAGTAGGCTTGTCTTATAGTGCTGTGTTGTACTGCTGTGGAGTACTAGAGCTAGTTGGGAATTTCCTTCAAAGAAAATGCTCTTTTCACCAAATCAGCATTTTCCGTGGGGAAAATTTCAGTTTTGGTTGAAACATTTTTTATTTTTCCATTGAGAAAATTGAAGTGATAAGCCCTGTCCCCCAGCTGCCTACATGAGAAATTGTTGTCAATTTTGATTTCTCCTTGCAGGCAGAAAGTGGCAGGAGTCTTCCAGATGGCAGACAGAAAGCCCAAAAACATGTTTTCATTCCTCTGAAATAGAATTTTTTGACATTTCTATCTCATGAAAAATTGAGGTTTTCACTTTTCATCTCAAATTGGGATTATCCCCTCCTCCTCCCCATGTCAAACTTTGCCATAGAATAGAAATATTTTTTTACAGCCAGCTCCATTTAGTACTTCCTATGATTTTGCCTATATATATGTTTTGTACTTGATGTACCTTCAAGCAAATGGATAATATAGCCTGATGGGATTGGAAAGCAGCTACACTTGTGCCATTTAATCATATCTTCATCAAGAGCTGGAGTATGCTTCACTGTCTGTATGTGTGTGGGCTTGTTTTGATTAAATTCATTTTGGAAACTAATGTTCTACCACTACAGTGCAATAGGAAAATCAGAGTAGTATTTTCACCAAGAGCAATATATCCTGAAAGACAGGTGGCCTGGTGGCTGAAAGGTTTTATTAAACACGCATGTGTACTATTTGTTGTGAATGTGATGGTCTTTATGTGTAATTTTAGAAGCAACCACTGATATAGGGCTCTCATTTTCCTCTTAACTCCATATCTGGAGAGAGTAGTAGAGTAGATTATCAATTTGTGCTTTATCATAATGGGTCAATTCTTTCGAAAAAGAAAAGCTCAATGTGTGGAGTCAAAGCATGGGTGGCTGTAACCTGGTGAATATGGAAATCATATATTAAATTGCAACTTCAAGTATCCAAGTCTGATTTTTTTCTGCAGCTTTGACTCTAATGATGTGGTAATATTTATCCCTTCAAACAGGGCATACTTAATTATATGTTTTTGGACTAAGAGCCAGCAATACATTTCACTACTACAGATTCTAGTAGAGTTCTAGTTTTTTCCAAAGCTTCAAACAACACTTTTCCTTGAAAATTAAGGAAGGCTTCAGTTACTATGAGTACAGTTAGATGGTGGTGCAATTTGGGATACATCTGGTATCCCAAAATACAATTTTCCACGTATTTACAGCACTCCCGTTATTTCAAAATGCAATCGAAAAAACAGGCATGCTGTTCTGATGTTCCAGTAAACCTTGTTCCACGAGAATTAAGGAACTTGTCGGAATAGCAGTCTATTTCAAAATTTGGCGCTGTGTAGACAGCACTAAATTTTGAATAGACTATCTCAGAATAAGCTACACAATTTGCATAGCTCAAATTGCAAAAGCTTATTTCGAGCTAGCACCATAGGGTAGATGCACCCTATGTGATTAAATCTTTCAGAAAATACAATGTGTACCTAAATTAGCATGCTCTCAAGAAAGTCCCTAATTCTGGCTACCCCTGACTTACTTTCTGAAGTTATGAATGAATGACAGACAAATGTTATTGTATCCTATGTCTTTGTATTACAGTTTTATCACCATAGTATCTGAACATCTCCCACATACAATCAATCCCAGTAGCAAAGAACCTAGCAGATTTCCTTGAGTCTCTACTCCAAAACTCTGATTGGAGTAGGGAGGGTTTGTATGGGTTGTTTATTTGAGAAGAGGATTGATAGGGGGTTCAAAAAGAAAGGGATGTCCAGACTATGATAATCACTTCTGGCCAAAAGGCTCTCTCAAAAGGAAGAGTTTCCTAAAGACAGTCAGATTTTGGATTCACTTCTTCTCCTCTGAAAGATTGTTCCATAACTGGACATAGTTCTTCCGTATCTCTTTGCCAGCCACCAGGTAGATTGGTTTTTCAGGCTGTAACAAATATTTTGGGGACTTTTTGCGGTTTGGCATGTATGACAGGGCCAAATTCAGGGAGAGGTAGAGAACACAGGCTGGTTAGGGATAGTTTCCTGCTCCCCACAAACTCCTCAACAAAAGATCCAGCTTCACATCCAGAGAGGAGCAGGCTGGATGATCATCTTGGGAAATACAGCTGTCCAAATAGTACTCAAGTACTAAAAACCCATAACAGGACCATCAGCAGAAAATATCATTTGGTTCACATGAGTGTGCACAGCACTTGCATAGATATTAGCATAAACTTTCCCATACTAATAGGCTGTGTCTACACTGGCATCCCTTCCGGAAAAGGGATGCTAATGTAGCATTTTGGAATAGGCAAATCCGTGGGGGATTTAAATATCCCCCATGGTATTTGCATTAACATGGCTGCCGCTTTTTTCCAGCTTGGAGATAAGCCGGAGAAAAGCGCCAGTCTAGACGTGATTCTCCGGAAAATAAAGCCTTTTCCGGAGGATCTCTTATTCCTATTTGAAAGTAGGAATAAGAGATCCTCCGGAAAAGGCTTTATTTTCTGGAGAATCATGTCTAGACTGGCGCTTTTCTCCGGCTTATCTCCAAGCCGGAAAAAAGCGGCAGCCTTGTTAATGCAAATACCGCGGGGGATATTTAAATCCCCCGCGGATTTGCCTATTCCAAAGTGCTACATTAGCATCCCTTTTCCGGAAGGGATGCCAGTGTAGACACAGCCATATTGTATCATCTCCTCAGCATAGCCACTTTCTAGCTACTTCAATATTTCTATGACAAGAATCTTAATTCTAAAGTAATATAGGCAGCATAACTTTCAACACTTCTTGAAGGACTTTTTAAAAATCACTCAGTTGGCCACATATAGTTCATTTCAGTGATGTAGGTATCCAGATGATTTTCTTATAGCATAGCTACTAACAAAACTCACACCAATGTAATGATGTGTGTCTTCAGCCACATGATTGCATCTAACATCTCTGCACTTGATTAATTCAGAAATTCTGGTTCCTGAAGTTAGTTGACTGGCTCCAAAACAGATTCTCTAGTTCCCTAATCTATTCCTCGAGGCATCAGGTTTTCACTTTCTCCGTTATCTATGGCTATCTGAGATGTCTCTGATCTTTCAAATAAGTCTTGATTTCCCCTAACTTCTCATTATCTAGTTGCACAGTATCTAACCCTGGCTCTGCTGTGGGGGGTAACAACTCTTCCTGTTTTCCAGTTGGTAACCTCTGTTCCTAAGTGGGCTGGTTGTCTGATTGTCAGTGTGTAGAGTGTTTTTGTATGTCTGCCATAGCACTGCTTGTTTACTTGGCTCCAGTGCTTTTGTAGATATCAGTAAGTGAGGTCTTGTGGGGAGTGAAATCCTTCTTTGTTTTGCACTGGCTTCTGTGCTAGGGAAGACAATTGTAATAGAGGTGTATTTCCAAATCTAGAGAGGATCCTAGATACAGATCCTAACTATAGAGTTATATTGCCATGTTTAAATTTCTTCAATAGGATTTTCACTCAACTGTGAAGCAAAGGGAAGGACCTATTAGGCTTGTGGATAATATTGATTTTCTTATTCTGAGCAAGTATGAGGTTCAGTGGTAGGAGAGAGCATCTGTGTCTGTCACATTTTACATTGTCCTAAGAACAGCCAAATTGGAAAAAGTGTGGGGGGAAGGGGAGAAAGGGACGGTAACCTTCCTACCTCTACCCACAAAATGTGATGGTGTGCCTTGATTGGCTCCTCTTGGTGGGGCTGTGATATGGCCATGGGTTTGACTGGGATCTTTAAGTGTGATTCCTTGTGCATATGGAAAAAGAAAAAGTAATCATATATAGAAAAGGCACCCCACTTTTTTTAAGTGGACTCTACATTCCAAGCCAAATACTTGAGCGGAGAACCCCGCGTAGCTTACTTCCAGTAGATTTTTAAATAGCTTATTTCATCATTTGGCGCTGTCTACACAGCACCAAATTCTGAAATAAAGCACTATTCCAAAACGTCCTTAATCCTTGTGGAACGAGGTTTACAGGGATATCGGAAAAGTGCGCCCATTATTTTGAAAGATATTTCAAAATAATGTGTGCCTGTCAAGGTGTGGAATAGCTATTTCGGGATACTGGAAGTATCCTAAAATAGTGCCATAGTGCAGATGTACCCTTAGAGAGATGGATTACCAACACCAATGGGAGAACCCCCTCCTGTTAGCATAGGTAATGTCTTCTATTAAAATGCTGCAGTGGTGCTGCTATAGAACTTTAGTGTACACAAGCCTTATTTGGGAGTACACGAGTAGTTTCAGACAGATGCAGGCATAAGCACCAACTTCCTCCCTACCCAGAAGTGCTTGACCCTCCCCTCACACCTGCCCCAAGCTCTGCCCCCACTCCACACCTTCCTGCCCTCGCTCGACTACCAGCTCCATCCACGCCACTCCTCCTAAGGCCCCACTCTGCCCTACGCCCACTTCTTCCCCACCCCTCCCCCAAGCACACCCCATTCCTGCTCCTCCCTCTTCTACCAGCACTTCCTACATGCCATGAAACAGCTCATCTACAGAAGGAATTAATCAGTAGGACTGATGGTAAGGGGTGGGAGGCTGCCAGTGAGTGCTCTTTTGCTGATGCACCCACAGAGTCAGCATCTATGGATGCAAATACAATATCAGCTGTTTTCAGGCTCTGGTAGGGAAGACATTTTTACCCTGGTATAGAGCCTAGCAAGAGGTCATACCAGCTGGCCCATCTAGGCATTATTGTGATCTAAGCAGGGATATGCAGGGCAGATGTCCCTACTCTCTGTTTGCCAGAAGCTGGGAATGGGTAACAGGATGGATCACTTGTAGGATTGCCAGATGGTTGAACCAAAAATACCAAACACCCCCCGCCTAACCCCCCCCCCAAAAAAACACTAGTGAAAAAAATTCCGTTGAAAAAAAAAAGGGGGAGACCAAGGTTGTTGAGCAAAGAAGGGGGGGACCCCAACAGCAGTTATTAAGCAAAAAAATTAAAAATTAAAAAACTAAAAATCATGGCCCCTTTTCTGTTTCAGCCACAAGACAAGCCCCTGCAGAACCAGGTAAGCAGAGGTGTGGAATGGGGAGGTGTTGGGGGGACCTGGCAGAGGGAGGTGGGGGGCGGCGGCTGGGCCCGGTTTCTGAGTGTGTCGTAGGGTTGCCAGGTGTCTGGTATTTTCTGAATATTTTACCGGACAGGAGGCAAAAATACCGGACTGTCCGGGTCAATACTGGACACCTGGCAACCCTAATCACTTGATTCCTTGTTCTGTTCATTCCTTCTGGGGCACCAGTCATTAGCCACTGTCAGAAGACAGGATACTGAGTTAGTTGGACCTTTGGTCTGACCCACATCCTAAACTCAAAACTCTGGTCATCTGAAGAAGTGGGCTGTGTCCACAAAAGCTCCTGATACCATCTACATGTTTTGTTAGTCTATAAAGTGCTACCAGACCACTTGTTTTTTAAGTTTATCCTGTACAGACTAACTTGGTTACCTCCTGAAGCTATAGTTATAATGTTTTTCTTATATTTTATGTTTAAGTATAAAAATGTTATATTAAAAAGTTATATATAAAAAGTTTGTCAAATTCAGTAAGTCTTCTCCAAAGTTTGTCCTCAGTTTTTTCTAGGATCTCATAACCCTCTAAATGATCTTTTGGAAATAATTACATGTATCACAATGGGCTTGACCATCCAGGAAAGATGCTAACATTTGTAATTGGAGAGAGTAAATTTGATAAAGTACCGTAGATGAAATAAGTAGGATTTTTTTATTATTACAATATGTATTTGCTGAAAGGTATAAATTTTCATTGCCAGAGAGAAACTTAGACCTGTTTTCAAAATATGGTAGCTTTAATGAAAATAATTAGGTGCACTTTGCTTCCAGCTTCTTTCGATATATTAACAGAAAAGCATGGAAATAAAGATATTAACATGTTATTAATGTTTTTGTTGAAATATGTGTACATAAAACACATTCCTTCATACATTATTTAACATTTAAATTGCAAAAATGTAGAGAAGTTTAATAAATTGGTAGCATGTTTTTGTCTTAACATAATTTCCCATACATTTTAAATGAAACTATAAAAGAATCGCTACCTTTAGCAATATTTAAAAATAGTCTTACATCCAAGGGAACCTAAATCATAGTCTCATAAAAATATTACAAGTAACACAGCATTAAGAGCAATGATTATTTCTATCTTAATCAAAATGTGATGTATTGATAATTTGAGCACAAGTATCATGAAAAACCATAAAAGTGTCCAATGAAGGAAGGGGAAGGAAAGGTGATTAATCATAAATTGGCAGTTGAAATATACTGTCCCTACATGGTAAACAATGCCTGTCCAACTGTTCTTATTTCTCTTCAACTTCTTCCATGCAGTACATTTTATTGAGCTTCCAGTTTTCAGAGCTCAGACTCCAGTCCAAGTAGGTACATCTACTCTACTATTTTTCCCAGAGAATCAATAAGTTGCCCACTAATGCATCCCCAGAATGCTAGACATTCTGGTATTTCTGGGAATGATGTAGGCCTTCCCCTGCTTGTATGACCTCACTGCCCAGTCC